>NC_031498.1:2484825-2561030 GCF_000237925.1 Schistosoma mansoni | reverse complement strand
TAATCAGTCTCCACCCCATCGCACAAGCTAATGTGGCTATCAGGACTCAGTGGCCGAGTGGATAACGCGATGGCGTTTGAAGCGAAGGTACTGGGTTGGAGTCCCAGAGTGAACACCAACTATGAGATGCAGGTACATCCAGCTAACGAGTCCCAAATAGGACGAAACGCGCGTCCTGGATTCCACTGCTAGCCACTATCCATCTCTGCTTACCACTAAAATTTGAGTTATAAATGTATCACACAACTGTTAACAATTGCTTTGATAGTTTAATTCAATTGGATAAGTGTCAAAAGTGACCATCCTACAAGTATGTTTTCGAGGGCAGTTATGTTTAAGATGTTATAATGTGTAACAGCTGTACAAAATAAGTGATTTTTATATGGATTTTACCTGTATCGTACATAATAAAACTACGATTGTTCATTTTCTGTCGTTTTATTAACGTCTCGAGTAAGCTCGGAAGATTATTGGATTTACCAGTTAATTTGGCACAATACTCATCAAGCAGTGTTCCACTATTTAGTAAACCCGTCAGATACTAAGAAACTCTTGAATGATAGGGTTTCCAGTTGTTCCATATATCTTGAACAAAAATCCTTTTTTAAATCCTATTATTTAAAGCTAAATCATGGCAAAACTTTGTAAGTAATACACCTACTACAAACACACGAATATTCGAAACATTGACAGAAAAATTATATTTTTACATATTCTAACAAAACAATTTGTAAACCGACAGCAGTAAATTTAAGACAAATTGGATAAAAAAATGGGGGACGATAGTTTTATATATTAAAACACTGAAACAAGAAATGAAAAATAAGAAAACAACAAATGTTTCACAGTCTTATGAGGTAGGAGTGAAATTAATATTTTCTTTACAGATAATTAAAAGTAGTCAAGTATTTTTATTTCAGAAAAGTAACTTCCATCCAGTTACTTTAAAATATAAGTGTATATCCACCTCAAATTTCTAAAAAACACCGTTTCACTGAAATAAAATTTAGAAATCAATGAAGTTCGTCTCGGAAAAGGAGGGTGAAACAAGATAAGGAGAACGTTAAACGAATTCGGAAATGCACATATGCTTGATTTCTGTAACTTGATCCTTGATAAACGCTAGTCAATGTCCTTAAGTGCACCACGATATTTATTTTATTTATTTATTCAAACACATAAACATTGGTACAAGGAGGCACCAAATAGAGATGTACCACACAAATAATTCGATTTGTGCAAGGGCTGGGATACTGCCTGAGTGCCAAAACTGAAGCAAGTAGTTTTCTTAAAGAGGCCACACTCCGAATCTTTGACCTAAAGATCTAATCCACAGGGAAGTGGAGCAACATAAGGAGATGTAGTCCCGTGGTAGCCGGTGACCAATAATTGGTTCATACGTCATTTGTCCCCTCGGGATCCTGGAGACTATGTGCACCATTGGTTTGGAATTGGGGTTTTCCAACTACCCTAGGTGGATCCTCCGTATCCACTACGATATGCATAGATCGGAAGGTAGAGACAAGCATTAGCTTTGCTTGACTGACACTGTCCAACGTAACTAAAAGTGGTTTAGAAAACCTTCTAAAAAAGAGATGGCTAGGATCCAGACGCCTAAAAATAGGCTGGCCGGGTCCGACACTTATCAGTTTGCACAATGTTCACCACTGGGGTAGGTCATACATTTTTCAGATTGTCGAGAAAGATAAGCCGCATTGCGCGGCAATAAGTAGAATAAGGGGACTTATATTTATGTCCAGGTCTGGACTGATTGGTGCGGGTAAATGGGTCATATGACCTATTTTGAACTTACGTTCACCACTCATGTTTATGCGATCTTAAAAATCTGGGGGCTTGTGACTTGTAGCAATATCAGAGGTAGTAGCTTGACATACGCTCGGGTCTTTCTGAACCTTAAAAGGTTTGAAAATTTGATTGTCGCTTTGATGAAACAGCCTTTTTAGCCATTTTCTTAGGAGATTACCTGTTTTCTACATTCACTGTTCATTTTACGTGTAGACTTGATGGCATACTTGTCTGTTCTTACTGTAAGAAACGACCACAGGATCCTAACGACTAGACAATGAGAACTGAATTACCTGGACATTTGTCTTTTCTTCTAGGCTGAGTAGTATGGAGGCAAGCGGTTTGATTTTTCATTCGTTAGTTCTGCAGAGGAAGAAAGTCTGGGTCGATAAGCTCAAGAGAGATTCTTCTCACTAACTAAAATCCGATTTATCACATGTTTCATCTTGTAACATTTGTAGTGATACTATTTCCCTTCGAAAAGATTTCCTGGTAACATCCTGGAGTCAGTAATCAGGGATATCCAGCAATCTTCGGGTTTTGGGGAACTCTGAGGAATTTTGGGGGAACCTTAAGATTTGCCCAAAGTAATGTGAAAATTCGTAGCTTTCACAAAGTCTTGGAAAATATTAGGGATAATTCAAATGTTTCTCAAGTGTTTTGTGGATTCCCCAGAGTGACTTGAGATTTAAGGGTTTTGTCACGTCCATCCAGAAGTTTCTATCTCACCTTTTCCAAAGTCAACCCAAAAGTGACCAAAATTTCACCAGAAATCGAGAGATTGGCCCAATATACTTGCCTCAAAATGACAGCTACAAGTCCGATTACTAGCTATTTTGACCTTCAAATTTTCGAAGTAAATTGAAATAAAAATAATTAGAGTTATATAAAATTTACCAAGACTACATTTTACTACCAAAATGCAAACGTTTGATAACAAACGGTATTTTACACCTGACTTTTCAGATTTGAAATAGACCCAATCTCCCTGTTTAGGGGGAAATTTTATCCGTTTTGCGTAGATTTTGGGGAAGCTATAATAGATATATATTGGGGAAATATTTCCCCATATCTTGTAATACTTTGCGGTTTTCCCCAAACTTTGAGGAAATCCACCAAATTTCTTACGACTTTAGGGGAAACCACAAGATTCACCCGAAATTTCCCCAATTGGTGATAAAATATTCTTTAAAAAAGTCCGTCAGAGAATTTTCTTAACTTTGTGAACGCAAACCTGTCAATAACTAGTAAATTATATTTCAATTACAAATCACTACTGCTTTCAAGTTGAAAATCGATTCTAGCTTACGTTAATCAGTGTTGATGATGAAGTAAAGTCTACTTTTGTTAAGTGCGCCAAACGTCTTGTGTTGGCATTAGTAACAAATTTCAATTTCACCCCATACTTTGATAATATTCAAACAAAAGCCGTATTATTTTTGTTATAAAGGTTCGATACGAACCCTGAATGGATTATTTGAATGTATTCTCCATTTCAACAAGTCATCAGAGCTCAGGTTTGTTTTCTGGTTGTAGAGTACATCAAATCCAAATAAAACATACTGCTGATGTATTTCGTTCGGTACTCGACAGCTATCTCGAACGCTACCAGTTGTCAATGAAATAGTTATTTGTAACCAAAAGTTCCACTGATCATATTACAATTACATGAAAACCTGATTTTTTTCTTAAGCACACTGGTAAGCTAAGGATGGCAAAAAACAAATTCGACTATATGCTGGATTTTAGGATAATCTTTATCTTTGGTGGTCAGTAATACTCCTCTCTGAACACTACCCTCGTGGAGGAGGACAATCACTTGAACCCCAAAGGTTATCATGGATGACATAACTTAAAAGCCACTTATATATTGGGGCACATCAGCAACTTGAAGGTTATTTTAAAGAATATGACCGTATTTTTGATTATCCGCTTGGTGAAAGCTTACGTTTGGATCCCTGTGACCAACGGATGCACCATATAACGGTTCGCTTTTTATTTCGACACTGACTGACCAAGTTTTTATATTGATAAAACCATCGGAGTAGGCCACGATACGAAGTGTTTAACGATCTCAAAATTCAGTATATTTGAGTCCAACCCTAAAACACTCATTAGTACCATTGTAGATGTATTCGATACAAATGTTTGTCATCAACGTTGATGATCTATGTCGTATAGAGGTTCTGTGGATTATTCGAAGACCGTACAACACTTAGCATATTATCACAGAAACACATTAGTTAGAGTAGATGCAAGCGAAAGTGAGACCACCACTGCATAGGCCAGTCCATGGCGTGAGATTAACTGATGACCATTGGTTGGCCTTGATATTGACGGGGATCGGTGAACTGTTCGGTCTTCACTAATACAACTGCCGTATTATTTGGCTGTAGTTCAATGACATTTCAGTGGCTCTATACAGTGATCATTGTAGTTTACCAACGATGAATAGACAACAACTGGTAATCACTAAAATTCTTCGGAAGACACACGCAATATACACAATCAAAGTAAAGCACTTATTAAAAGTACTCTCGAGAGTCCTGACGACTCTTTGACAAACCCCATTCGACTTCATAATTACACCATGTTCGTGGAACCAACAATGTGGTAGCAGGCGCCTTGTCATTGGTAAGTTTACAGAATTCTTTCCTAGGAATTGATCGTATGAAACTGGTTCAGTACTAAAAACTAGTCAGTTAAAAATCAAAAATTCTACCTTAATCTGACTATAAAAGGTAAGAATGAAAATCATTTAGTTCATTCAATGGCGAAAGTTATCAAATGGTGTGTATCACCTGAACTCCTTTAATTCCTTCGAACAACCATTAAGCTCGCCGACCGATAATTTTGCTTGCTTGAAAACAATGGAGTGGGAAAGCTGTATAAATAGCGCAAACATTGAGGTGACAAGACATACCAAATATCCTAAAGGATTTTCCATGCTAGTTATTCGTCGGATCCATAATCATAAATATGGTAAGATCCCTGCCGAAACTAAATAGATACTGTTATCTTTTTACATGCTTTGGTCGTTTCACATGACACGCTACGTGAGTATTACCACTAATACTCCAGTGCGCTCTTCGGATGAATAATCCCGAACCGTAGTTTCGGAAAACAGCCCACAAGCCAGAAGTATGCATGAATGGCTTCACTGACAGTAGGAAGTTTCCCTCCCACCGTCAAACGCGTCTGGTAGACTAGAACTTAACTGATTTACAGCTCAGTCGCCTAATTTTCAGAGAAATTTTCAGGCGTCACATTTTCGATGCTCAAAGGGGACTTTACTTCCTTGTGGGGCAGGTTGCAAGCTTTATGTTTTTCATCTAAACCAACCTGAACCTGATGAACTTATGTGTTTGGGCAACGAAATATAAGACATAGTGCTTACGTCTTTGTACCTGATATTGACTTGACGAAAAATACGAAAGATCAGCACCGGGAGGCTGGAAGTATTGCATGTTTGAAACGTACATCATACTTCGTTTATTTCCACATGTTTCCGATAAACATCGAAATTACGTAAATATTCATGGGACTACGAATAGTAAACAACCGCTAGGGGGTAACGTCAATTTCTTGCAAAAAGTTCGAATCAATAACGCTCTGAGTAGTTACCGGTGTTATATCCGACCCCGTTTTTGGTCGAAGTGAGATTTGGCAACTTCTAACGAATTTGTTACATCCTGGTGAAGACAAGAGTCTGGGCAACTCCCAGGACCTATTATTGAACTATTATTCTAGATATATTTTTATTGTTTAACCATTGAGTAATTAGATTGTGTATATCTATATTCATCTTATTATACGCTTCATTTTGACCTATGAATCATTATTATGCGATTTACTATCCCTAAACTATATTCAGTTTGTTGATTATTGACTCCCACGTTCACAGCTACATTTGGCTTGATCTCGTACAAATATTATTTTCTATCTTATGGTGTTATGTGGTCTGTTTGTCTGTTATATTAACCGAGTATGCTTGAAATAACTGATTCACATAGAAGAAGCTGTAATCGGTGTTCTGGACTTATTTGGAAGCGCTAGGCGTACAAGGGACCGATAAGGACGCTAGGCTGCCCATACCAGATGAACGTCATTGATTTGGCACAGTGTTAAGATTAGACAAGTCGCATTCCGACTGGTGGATGATCCACATGATAAAAAGCCTGACATAATGTCATAAGGAATTGGCGTATGGCCTACTTTTATAAAGTCATAACAGAATTAACGATGTGGCAGAAACTCTTATAGTTAAATTTTATTCGGGCATTGCAAAACACCAAAATATTGTGGTGGATCACAATGATAACAACTGATTTCATAACTGGAACACTCAATTTTCGAGTTTTCAGAGTTCAGATAGCAGACGACAAGTCAAAAACAAAATGGAAATCGGAAGTTTAAGGTCAAAATTATAACAAATTCATGACATCAGTGAAGTATGACACAACCCACTAAAAGAATGATGACGATGATAATGACTATCTACAGTAGGTTAAACAATGAGTTTTTCTCATAACACTTGCAACGTGTGCAATGGGAAAGCTCGAATAAAGCTCAGGACTTATGGGAAATGAGCCTCAAGAACAGTTGCTTGCATGTTTCCTTCTTATTTTGTAGACCTTGTACAATTATCGAATATAGTACCAGAAAGAATGAAATAGAAACTGTTTTTTATTATTCATCGCATGATTCCACTGTACAAATGAAAACAACCAGACTCTGCCGGACATTGCTTACCGTCTGAAGGCTGCTTATTGAGGGATGCTTGTTAGTTTTAAATTATTTTCTAACAAAGTCTCAAGGTTTGCAGCATCCTAATAGGGTAGTAATGGACTGTGTGGGGTAAAAACCCTGGAAAATATGTGATCTTATGGACATTAGACATTGACGTTGACTTTGTTAGTTTCACTGAAAATCCCTCTGTAAGCATTGGTCAGTCACAATCAGACCAATAAATGGAACATGCTTACCCTCTTTTGAGAGCTAGTTAAGAATCATCACATCCGTCTGCCACTACCGTTGGTAAAAGATACTTTATGTTATCAACACCATCTTCATCCTTTTTTACACCCCGGGTAAATTGTTGAAATATATTTGAGAACCATCAGTGATCGATCCTGTCATATTCGCAATATCTTTGAAGTGATTTATTTGCTTCCCTGACAACGGCGGGAGTAATTGGTTGCACTTTTCATCTTTGACAAAAGAGCGGCTTCGTCGTTTATAATAACTGCATGTCTGTCCACCGTGTAATCCCCAGCTGCATTGAGTTTAATTACTCTTGTACCTTGTGTTTTACTACCATTCAAATGACTGGCTTCTGTTACTGTTGATAAAAATGAAAGGAACATATATGCAGTCCAAACTCAAGTACCAAAAATGAAATTAGAGATGTTAATCAAGAATTCAACGTCTACTGCAGACTCTGAAATATTGGTAACCAAATTAAAATCAGTGGAAATAACGTTTGTCGTCACTAGGATTTCATTGAGATCATTACCCTATTATTAATCAGTAAACATTTGAATCGACATCAACATTCTTAATCCTGTATTTGCTTTTGCAATGAAAATGTGATAAAATTCACTAGTTTGTAATTTATTGACGACCTTATATTATTACGTATTACATGCTTATGGAGAACAAACTGAAGTCCCCATTCCAATGTGCGTAGATGGTAAATGAAAAACAAAGTTTTCCGACGATCATAGTAACATTATTTAGGTTCTTTAGCAGACTATGTAGAAAGAGCTACTGGTGCGCAGTTGCCTGTTAGAAGCCGTTCTTAAGTTAAAAAACAGTCGTCTTCACAGAACTTAATGTTGATATATTTTTTAGTTTCTTCTTTTATGATCTACGAGGTATTTCCACTTTATTTACAGAGCATTAAAAATTAAAGTTTCCGTTTACTATAATGACGACAACTCAGAGGCGCATGTTGAGGGTAGGGTGTGTATAATTTCCAGTTCCTCTATAGGAAATAGTAGATTATATTTTGACCAGAGTTCCATATCCGTTGTTGTATTGTTTTGTTACACTGAATTTCCTCTTGTGTTCTGGTTGTACACCCATTTTATTTGGTTGCTTTATTATCTTAGCCTCTGCTTTTTCAGATGATCAAATAATGTTAAGTTTCTCTCTTGCATGGTGTCTCAATCAGCTGAATCTGGACACAATTGATGTGACAACTCAGTTCTTGTAGTCTAACATCAATGTTACGTGATAGTCGCCAAACTCTGTCAGGCAATTCTCCCCCCTTAATTTTCATAGAGAACAGGTTAATTCTAATGCATGGGTGCTTTCCTTTAATATAAAGATGGCGAAATTTGCAATACAAGGGGAATACTGATCCCCGAATACGCATCTCTGGTTTTCCTTAGCCTTGATGAAACATCTGATGTTGTCTTCAGAATGAAGATGCCACAGGGATTTGGAGTTTGCCTTAACCAGTTTGCTTTAACCAGTAACACCTTCTACTGTGAATCGTACCCACCTGGTGAAATTAAAAGTGAGAATCGAGGGAGTTTTGAAGATATATTTGGTAGGCTATCAATATATCGTGAATCGACTGGTCTAGGCTGGCTAGTGATTGCAAGGGATGTTGAGCACGGCGTTCCCACTCGTGACCTGATGCGGATGCATGACCGAGTGCATTCAGCTAGGTGAGTTCATTAAAACTACTGTGGTCAGGATCCAATGTGAAAAACGCACAGAGTTATTGATTTTAGGGATTTATTTACCGCCATAGGAATTAGTGACGGTTCGGATTGATGCATGATTTGGTTTGAGTCTGGTATTATTCTAATGAAACACGTAGTCCCCTAACTTATGCCCTTTTAATTTTTTTATTGATACACAATATGATTTATTAAATTACAACGTGATGATCTCACAGAATATAGTTCCATTGTTTTCACTAGGATAAGTCAAACTTATTCATCTTCTCCAAAAAGCGGATTAGTAGTTATGTTGATGTAGAAATGGAGTTATTTGCAATTACGTTTAAGTTGCAGAACTCAGGAGCCCCACTTATTTATATTGTACATTGTCTAGTCCAATCAGCACTGTTTCAAAAATACTGGTACGCAGCTGGATTTCGTTACCTGTGCATCCTTCTGTTCACGTTATCATTTAACTCTTATCTACTCTTTAGTAGTATTTTATTACCTTATAGACATGCAAAGCCGAATTTAGTTTGATGATCACTGCGTCTAGCATCGTTCTTATAATCTGGCAGGGCACTAACGAATCTGTTAATTCACAGTTCCCGTGTTTAGGACGTCTTCTGTGTTTTTAGCGATATTAATTCTATTGTAAAGTAGCTACTGGCCACACAAAATCCAGCATCAACCATGATGGTGGGCACTATATGGATTTCTGTAATTTAGGGGGTGTGAATTCACATCAGAAATAAGTAAATTACATAGGATTTATAATTGTGATGCTAAGAACTTACTGCCAATCCCGCTTAATAATGTCCTTATCATGGCGCTGAGGAATGTTTTTTAGTTACTTAGGTCTTGTTGCTGCTTGTACCGGGTTTGTGCGCTTTTCTTATTTGGTCGGAAGCATTAGATGACGTGACCCGAAATCAGTTGAATCGCGATATGTGTACCTTGGGTTTTGATATCTTCACTTTTTACACTTCGTCTCGTTCGTTCCATCCGAACTGCGTCACCGGTGGTTAGGTTCTCACTATTATTTATATTGCAGTATCATGTTACTTTGACTACTTTCATTGTCTTAACTTTGTGATAGTATGATTTCAAAATCATTACCTATGCACTCTTCCGGAAACCAATTCTCTGTTTAGGCGTTTAATCTAGGTGGTTATCGATTAAGCTCCAGTAGTCGTGTAGTGAAAATAAAAATCCAAGATAGATGCTTTACTTTTCTTATTCGATCGTCAGAGCGTCCTCTTGTTCCTGAGTTACTTAGTGAGTGGAGGTATAATAAATCATCCAGAGGCTCTCTCAAGATCTTACTATTGTAAAGTGTCTATTATAGTTTAGTTGGTTTATTGGTATATAGACCCTGTTTTTTATATTTCATGACACTGATATAGATTTTAATGTGTAGACCGCTTCTGAAAATTGATCTAGAGCGTTATTTTTGATAATATGGACTTGTCAGTGTACATCAATTTAAGCTCGCCAGAAGTCGGATCACTAAAGTGAAGAAAGTATTTTTTAAATTCCATATATTTATGATCGAGTTAAGTTCAATTCGCAAACACCTTGACCACAAATATACCGTTTTTGTAAGTGGTAGGGATATAAATTCCGCCATCAAATATCTCGTCTAGATAGGATAGAAATTTTTAGGATTAATTCTGCTTCTAACTTAATCCAAAAACTGTCAAATAATTAATGATTAATACTGAAAATAATTGCTTAAAATGGTTAATTTTAATAGCGTTATAGGTTTTGGATAAATCTTTCTTCGATAGAACAAAAATAAGTCTAAATAGGTTCAATATTTAAAAAAGATGTGTTGAATATAGGTTATCGACTTTGAAAATTGTTGGTGCGTGTAGAGTTCTGTGCCATATCACAAAATATCTTCGAGCATTAGTTTTTGTTGTGGAAGTTTAGTTTCGATTCATCAGAACTATAAATTTCTCACTGGCTAACTCTTACTGTTTATTCATTTAGACACTCCAGATATTTGTCTTAGTTTGTCTTCGGTTCGCTCTACTGTTCAGGCTGTACTGCTGACAAACTTAAACTTGAATTCCATTGGTTAGCACTACTTTAATTTTACTTTATATTTGTACATTTGCTGTAAAAGCTCACTTGTGGATAAAAGTTGTTTCTATTACACGGTTTGATGAGTAAAAAAGTTAGGTTTTATAGACCTTACTTAAATTCACACTATACCGTCGGCTAGATGCTCTCACAGGTGACAGGTGGTATTTCGGTCAATGTGATTTTATCTTTTTTGCCATCAATAATGTGTGCTGTGGGAATTATTATAGAGCTATCCTTGACTGCATGGTGAAAAACCAGGCTAGTTTTCGACCTGGAATTGGTTGTATAGACCAGATATTCACTCTACGTCAGGTACTAGAACATAGACACGCATTAAGACGCCCCACAATCGTAGTATTTCTCGACCTTAAGGCGGCATTTAACTCCATTGGTCGTGATGGTCTGTGGCAGTGTTTGTCACTGGAAGGAGTACCAAAATTGTACATTAACCATATAAAGGCTCTCTACTCGAACACAACTAGTAGAGTTAGAGCTTATAATGAACTGTCATCAGAATTGATTACCCCAAATGGTGTTAGTCTGGGCTGTCCACTCTCCCCATTCTTGTTTAACTTTATCGTAGACGTGCTATTAGAAATAACACTTTCCTCATCCAAATTTAAAGGGGTTGAACTTCTACCAGGAGACTCACTTGTTGACTCCGAATATGCTAATGAAAGTTCTATTTGGTGAAGACGCTGACAAAATGCAGTCTTCTGATCACTATAAGCAACAACTCAGGCATGTTCGGGATGCAATTTCCTCCCACGAAATGCAAAATGTTACTTCAAGATTAGGTTGCATCGGCACCTGAACTAATGATAGGGAGTGGAGTAGTTGAGCGTGTTGACCGCTTCACTTATCTTGGGAGTCTCATCAGCCCTTGTGATCTGGTGTGTGAAAAAATCTCATCACGGATACAGAAGGCTCATCTAGCTTTTGCCAACTTGCGTCATTTATGGCGTAAGCGAGATATCCGTCTACAAACCAAAGGACGGGTTTGCTGTGCGGCAGCCCGTTCCGTCCTACGTTATGGTTGTGAAACATGGCCGGTAAGAGTAGCGGATAGTCGTAGGCTACTAGTATTCGATCATATGTGTCTTCGAAGTATTGCTCGTATATCTTGGGACCACCGGGTAAGTAATGCAGTTGTTAGGAAACGGTACTAGGTAAGGATGGCAGATAGATTGATGAAGTAGTGAAACTCAACCAGTTGAGATGGCTGGGACATGTGTTACGTATGCCCAACCACCGACTGCCCCGACGTGCAATGTTTTATGTTGTAGGAGTAGGTTGGAAGAAAGCTAGGGACGGCCAGACCAAAACGTGGCACAAATCCATGAAGTCACTGACAAGTGGACTGAGCCATGTTGGTAGGTGTAGACTGCCTGGTTGGGATCCGCAAGATGATAGCAACCGATGATTAGGGACTTTGAATGACATGGCTCGACATAGTCTGCATTGGCGTAGGTGTATTCTTTGTGTTCTCCCAAAATTCTAATCTTCTGAATTCTCCATGTCCCTTTCTTTTTCTTCTTTTCAAATTTATTTCACTGGATTATACTCCTTCGATAACATCTTCAAACCCTAATCTTTCGGATTACTGCTTATACTCCTACTACTCCTACCACTATGGGATTTGAATCGACAACTTTATCTGTGTTAATGTGGTATGGCAACTCGAACTGATGTACGTTTATTTATTTATTTATACACATAAATATTGGTACAAGCAGGTACCAGATACATATGCGCCACACAAATCAAATGAGATTTGCGTGAGGGCTGTGATACTGCTCAGGTGCCCAAACTAAAGCAGGTGGTTTTCTTAGGGGGCCACACCCGGAGCCTTCGACCTAAGGGTCTGATCCACAAGGCAGTGGAACAACGTCAGAAGATGCAGTCCCATGGTAGCCGGTGACTAACAATTGGTTCGTACGCCATTTGTTCCCTCAGGATCTTGGGGTCCATGTGCACCATTGGTTTGGAATCAGGGTTTTCCAACTCCCCTAGTTGGGCTCACCGTGTCCACCAACCTCGTTAAAGCGCCGGACATTCGCTTTTCGTCCTCTCAATTTCGTAAACAATAGTAATGTCGCGAGAAGGTAGTGAGTAGGACTTCCCTGGCAGTGGCTGTATGCGCGTGGCCATGTGAGAGCATTTTGAGAGGGATAGCTGACTCTCCCCACACTCAGCTTTACCAGGGCATTCGGGGTGGGTGATCACATAGAGACTGTAATTACTGAAAATTAGTATTTTCCGACGAAATTTTCATGACGAAAGTTCAAGAGACACTTTCAACCTCTCTTTTCTTTGTGAAGAGCCAGGATCTCTGGAGGCGCTGGTTATCCGTAGGAAATATCCTGCTCCCATCATACATCAGTGCAATCAACTCTCATACCTGCTCTGTGTTTTACAGTCTACCGTCCGATCCACTTGTCATTGTAGGATATTAGAGAACAGGTATTTCGACCAATATAGCTCGGTTTAATTGTTGCGTTAAGCATGCCCAATCACTATACCAAGCCAGCATCTATTATTTTATGGATGTAAAAATACAGTCTAGTTGTTTAACAAAATGAATGACACTAAGATACAACGTTTTCAGTGTTTTGTGTTTTTAGAGTTGTTGTTGCATCTCATATTGTGAATCCCGATTCAGTATCTAAATGGTTACTTGCTCAACTAAAAACTAAGGGCTCCTGAACTCGACTGTGCGTGAAGTCATGGCTGCACGCATTAGGTTCACATTTTAAATTTTTCAAATCTTCATAACTAATACTGATTTTATTTGTTTTATGCTTTTTTGTCATTTTGTTCTGAATAAATGTAGATTTTGGAGCTACAACATACACTTGAGGATTTATCCACACGGGTAGATGCTGTGAAAGAAGAAAATTTAAAATTACGTTCTGAAAATCAAATTCTTGGTCAATATATTGAAAATATGATGGCGAATTCATCAGTTTTTCAATCAACATCACCGCGTATTGATGAAAATAGGTCACGTTCAAATAAAAGAGTTGGAAGATGATTATAAGAGAATGATATATATATCACATACAATAAGGTTGACTATAAATGCTGAAGTTAAAGATAGGGATAATTAAACTTTTCAAACTTCATTCCCCTTGATTTCTTAGGACCTAATAGTTCTGCGAATTTCAGAGTTTTGAGATCACGACAGTGACAATAATATTTGCGGTGTTGGATTTCAGCTATTTTCCCATCTTGGAATATTTCTCTTTGTAACTCTTTAAGCTGATCATCTTTGTTGTCTTTCTACTGCGCTTACAATAAACAAAGCACTTGCAATAAAATCAACGATAATATTAGTTATGTTTAAATGAATGATGGCTTTTCTGTTGTTTTTAACTTCTTAGTTTATGATCATGTGATCTTCATTTTATTATATTGATACGCTTTTAGTTTTATCTGTACCTGAAGAAATTACATATGCATTTATATGTTAGCAAGTAAAGTGTCAATTATGTCTGCTTTTTTTCATGTAAACAATATTGTGATAATTTAGCCAAACGTATCTTATCACCAATAAATGGGTTTTGCAGTAAATCTAATTGATTGGCTATTCAGGAGAATTTCTAGGTGGCGGAACATTTTTGGAACTTCTGGTATATGTCTTAAGTTTTTGTTAGCGTTGTAATGTGATGTGTCCAGTTTAAGCTAACCGTTGGTCAACAAGCAATCGGGTTAATACGCACTACTTGTTAAATAGTTGCTTAATATTAGAATCGACGATATCATTTGGTATTTTCTTATTCAGTTTAGGAGAATATGATGAAAATTAAATAGCTATTCAGTAGGTTTTTATATACTATTTTATAAAATCAATTTCTTCGGGTACATATTATGATGAATTCCAAATATTTCATGAAACTTCGAGATTTGGGTAAACTTGGAAAAAATAGTCTAATATTAAGATCCCCAGTGCTTTAGTGTAAAGCTGTTATCGAGTTTTTGATACATGTAAGACTAAGTGACAATGATATGCACCTAACGAGGTGAAAGTCCGCAACGGAATTCAACTCTTGAAACTCTACAAACTACCAGGTCCAAATGACTTACCCCCTGTCCTTTTTAAGATAGTGGTGACTTTCTGGTTATGGAACTGACAGTTGTTTACTAAGATCTAGCAATTAGAGTGTTCCAAAATCATCGAATGAGTAGATAGTTGTCCCTATCTTTAAAAAGGGTTCACGTCATTTCTTCAATAACTATTGGGGGATAAGTCTACTATGCGTTGTGTCCAAACTATTGACTTCCGCCATACCTCGCAGATTGTTCAAAACCTGAGAAAGATTGGCTCGAGAGGAGCAGGCTGGTTTCCGCTCTGGTCAAGGATGTATTGATCATATCTTCACCCTCCGCCAAATGTTAGAACAGTCATGCTTATCACAAACCAACAATTGTAGTGTTTCTTGACATCAAGGCTGCCTTCGATTCGTGGGACAGAACTGTTCTCTGGGATTGTCTATCGAGGAAGGGTGTGCTTGAGAAGTTTATTAACATCTTGAAAGCCTTATATACAAACACCTCAGGCAGAGTAAGGGCATAGAACCACCTCTCTTCATTGTTCCATTCAACCAGTGGGGTTAGACATGGTTGCCGAATCTCATCATTCCTCTTCAAGTTTGCTATCGATGACGTTCTGGAAGCACCTTTGATGGATGTAGGGAATGGTGTGAATCTTTTGCCTGGAGAAAGACTTGTCGACCTCGATTATGCAGATGATATTGATCTACGCAATCTGCACTTAATGAGTTGGCAATTAGTGTCCGTAGGTATGGTACATGTTTTGTACCTTCGAAGTGCAAGGTACTTTTACAAAAGTACTTGCAGTCACCCTGGGTAGTGAGTGGATAGAAATAGTCGGGAAATTCGTGTGTCTGGGTAGCTGCGTAAGTGCTGGTGGTGGCGTGAATAATGCGATCAACGTATAGTGAAAGCCAAAGCGGCTTATGCCAATATGGACCATCTTTGACGCATTCGTAATGTTAGTCTGGCTGTCAAAGGTAGGATCTACAACGCGTCGGTGAGAGCAGTTTCGTCATATGCTTGTGAAACCTGGCCTCGCCGAGCTGAGGATGTTGGACGATTCTGTGTTTGATCATCGTTGTCTCCGAATGATTGCTGACATCCAGTGGCAACATCATGTTAGTAATTCAGAGGTTCGGGCATATCGACGATAATTCAATTAGTGTCACTATCCCCAAACATCGAATTTGTTGGTTTGGACATGTCCTACGGATGTCATCTTAGGGAATTCCACGTCGTGCATTATTTGCCGACTTTGGGATTGGTTGGAAAAAGCGGAGAGGTGGTCAGTGTACGACATAGTGTCTTTGTGTGAAAGAAAGCTGTACAGCACTGGCTTCTGTTGGTGCTTTACAACTCCCTGGTTGGGGTTCCTAGAGATGGTGAAACACAGCGGCTTGAGACGTTATCATACATCGCTCAGAATAGAAACCAGTGGTGATCCTGCTGTAACATTCCTTTACTTTCTTCGTAAAAATGGACGTAACCTCTTTAACTGAAAGGATTCTTTCTGGTTGTAGTTTACCTAACTGAACTGTTTATCCCACTATAATTATAATTATAATAATTATTAGTAGTAGTATTAGTATTATTATACTCTCATACACTAATTTCTGTTCGTTGTTCTTTTTACTATACACACCTCACATTCTCTATCTCTTCACAACCTCATTTTTATTGTATGGCGCATATGTATTTGGTGCCCCTTTGTAAAAAATGTTTATGTGTTAAAATAAATAAATTGATATTGGTTGGAAAAATCTTTGTAAACCAAACTTCTTGGATTTTAGGACTTAATAGGATACTCATTCGACACCTTTGGGACTTAATTGACACAACGTAACAGAAATTGCCACTGAGCTATTTGTAGGGCAGGTAACCACTTAAAGAACTGAATTAATCAGAGCGTCTATTTATGATTTAGCAACCGGTCCCGAAGACTAACAAATCCTATGTTTGAGAGTTTCCTGTTTGTGTCAAAATGAGGTGTATGATATTAGTCTAGTAGTATTGTTGAAATCTCATTCTTTTGAGCTGCATTATTCAGTTTTGTAGCTTTTATTGTCCTTCTAGATAACATAAATGCCAAATAGAAGTGAGCTACGAGAATTTCTGCATAAGTCACCTACAACTTGTTCTATCGACCTTAGAATCGATTAGTTATTACTAACACTTGTAGTTGCCCTAATACATTTATTGTGATTTTCTTCCCCGTTGACCTTATGATTGTCTATAATTTTCCTAACTAGTTGATAATCTTGACATATTACAGTATGCTTATTCATTGCTGACTAACCTGCTTTTTAAGCTTCCAGTAATTCTCTGGTTTTCTTTTTGTTGTCTCTTTTTAAGATTTTAATGTTTCCTCAGTAGAAAGTGTGTTCACAGATCCCTATATGTACTGGTATAAGTGAAGATATAGTGTGATATTTGACAGCTAATTGATTGTTCATATAGACGAAGAGGGAGAGATTCCCGTAGCTCACTTCTATTTGTGATCTTTACTGAAGATGTCTAGAAAGATAATTAAAGCTTTATGTTTGAGCAAACTAGTTTCGAGAAAACAATTCCAACAAAGTCCTCCTAACCTAGTGGTCTTATTACATTACTTAGAATTAGACAAGATGATATTGGTTATTCTCTAGAGATCAACTTAACTGAAGCAACACTAGCAACACTAGCATTGTCAATAGTTTCATTTGGGTTCATAGTAGATAGAAAACTTGATCACAGTTGCATAAAGTATACAAATATTTCCCTTTATTTAAAGAAAAGAAGTAGAATTCGTGTCAAATTGATCAAAAGAAAAACAGGTTTCGGTTTCAGAAAAGGTAAAACTTGGAAGATTATACGTTCAAATTGAGACAAAAAGAAAACCACCCACCCTTGAAATTAGCACTGTTCATGAGTGCTCTACGTCGAAGAAAATTTAATGTAATTGAAGGACTTAATGCTTTTTATTTATCTACTAATTTCTCTCTTTACTTTTCGACTTTAGCTGATATAGACTTATATATCGGTTAAGTTCTGTTGATAATTACGTGGGATAACCACCAAAGATGAAAGGTTACCGCGATTTGTATTGTTCAACCACATCTTGCCTCAATAGGCGATGCTGTTGGTTGTAGGAGTAGGCTGGAAGACATTCGGTCAAGCCAATACATGTCATTAGTCCATGAAGTCATTGACTGTTGAACTAAACCCTATAGGTAGGTTCATACTACCTGGCTGGGGTCCGTACAGTTATCATAGTCAGTGGCTAGAGACAGGCGCCAGGGCTCACATTCGATAACTGTCACGTAGATTCATATGTTCTATGGTTTTTTAGATCCTGAAAGTATTGTAAATTTTTCTGTACCTAACTTTTTACACTACTGCTGATACTGATACAACTACTTTCACTACTGTTAGATTTATTTGGATAATTAAATCTCGTTAAGCTAATATAGTATGGCAACCTGGACCAGTGCACAAATGTGCAAGGTTCTTCTTTGTACATAAGTGAATGAAGTAAATGCAGATTAATAGTCTATTAACTAACGAGAAATTAAAACTTTCAATCTTAATTAAATCAATGTCATGAAACGTTCAATACTCTAACTTGTTTCTTAATCATATAACAATTCTCCAGAAATGATTAGTTCAAAGTTGAAATTTAATTAACTTTCTTATTAGACTCAATTAATTGTTCAGTTCCGAACTTGTTTTCATTTTAAGTGCAATTGTTATCTTTGCACAAATGTTCTTTTGTTTTTCAATCAAGGTAACACTTGACAAGATAGTCTGGACTCCGTGAATAAGTGAAATGAGATCAAACTTTTTACATTTAGTATACATGTTTGAAGAATAATAGGCTGTCAGCATTTAATAATCTCATCATTATTTTATATCTCACCTTATCTGATCAAAATTAATCTAATGGGGATTTAAGGTTGCGCCTTGCAATTGGAAGTCACCCCAAATGTAAGAACGGCTTATATGATTTTGTTTAAGTTGTTATAATGATTATTGAAAAAAACAATCAGTCAACATAAATGGTCAATTTTTAGGTTTAATAATCGAAATATCGTTTATGTTTATGTTCATTCATATGTTGATCAAGTTGAAACTGTAAAAAGCTCAAGTATGCACTGCAAAACGATTTCATAGAATATAAAATGTTGATACCTGTTAGCTTGAAAATTCCACTGGTTTTAAACTACTTGCAAATAGTAAGTAGCACTTGCCAGCAATACTTCAATTTGAAATGTTTGTTAATCGAATTCAAAATTTTTTCAACTCTGTTGCAAGGTAAGTTTAGTTAGAACGAATCAACGTTTTGATCACTGAAAAAAAAGTTACTGGATAATTACTTGTTATTCGACTAATGAAAAAAAACATTTAGTCACGTTTACCATGCTTAACATACTTGTACACATGTTCGTTTGGTTTTTTTCAACATGGTTCGAAGAAGTAAACTTGCAAAGGTTTGTGATATCAGATTCATTGCCTATATATTAATAAGTCAGTTGGTTTGTTAAGTGAGTTGATAGGAATCGGATACAATCAAGAGTGTAATTGATAGGGTCATTGCCTTATTTACACTTTATTTATAGGGATTTTTACTTTTCCGTTGCCAATATTATGAACTGTAATTGATCAATCTCCTATTGCTATATGTGCATCCTGAATGGAATTCGTCGATATTGACATATAGCTACGTTTTTGTTGGAGTTAAATAATAGTGAGTGGTGGATTTTAGGATTCGCTTTTCATCCTATTTATAACTCGTTTGTTGGATGTTCTTATATCCCAGTGTCGGTGCACATTGACTGATGACTTGAGATCCTTAATATCAAAATGTGAAAATATAAAACCTTATGAATTGAACTCATGCTCATTGTGCAAGCTACCAGCTATCTGAATACAGTAGCCTAGTGGTTGATGCATTGGGACTTGAAGCCGAATGCAGTGAGTTGGTGCCTTAGTGTGAGCGGCAACACTGGAATGTTTATTCATCCACCTAGTCAGTCACAGATGGTATGAAATGTACATCTTGAATCTTTCTGCTAGCCACTACCCAACCATAGATTTCATGCTTTATGTTAAACTTAGCTTAAAATTAATTTGTTACTTGTTTCTTGACTGTTTAAATTCTGTTGTATTAATTTTCGTGTCTCTAATGTGTCTCTAATTCTTCGTCAATGCCTTATTTTCACTAAATTGTTTCCCGAATTATTTTGATTATTTTTTATTTTCTATTACGAATAAATTAATGATAAATCAGTTTACGGAATACTTCCGATATATATTTTCAATGTAGATAAAGTAGATAGATTTAATGCCATAGCAATCCGTATTAAGAACTACAGGGATAATATGTTTTTAATCATTCGCTAAAAATATATCCAGTCCTACTGTAGTGTGTACTACTGATCTCGACAGATATAAGTAGTACGTATCATCAGTCGAAAGTTAAATGTCTGGCAACATAAGGTTAAAGAAATCAAAGAAAAGAGAACGAGTAATAGAGAATGCTTGGTGTTGAATTGAAAGAACAATGAAGTCTGAGACGATTGATTGACATTTGCAGAAGGAACAGTCAAGTTTGAGAGAATCGATTGACATTTTGCAAATGAAGTATTTACTGTATGGTTCTCAGATTTTACTAAGAGATTCTGTAATTTCGTATTCAAATACGTTCGATTTTCTACAATTTTGTTCTAGTTCACTACACTAGATATTGATAGAACCATGGAAAAATGGTACTTGGAAAAGCTTCATGGAAAAAGCCTATTATAAGCCTAAAATGATTAAAACTATGTCTGAATGTACTGGTTTTTAAATGACATGTTTTACATGCCAAGAATCATATTTGTGTTGAGGCGATCCTGAAAATTTCTTGCAATAGACATGACAAGCTCAGGAAACATTAAGAAGCATTTTGATCCAAACAGCGTTTGACTAGAAGTTTTACTAAAAACATTACGAAAGTGAAAAGTCACATGTAGAAGTTCCGATTGACTGATTACTTCACTGCTGCCATGTTTAGTAGTATTCAAGAATTTTCAGGAAAACCTAAGGACTTTTAAAATACTATAAAAACCCTTTATTTTCTGTACATGGATGAACCTTTGGAGTAAATTGTTTCTCGCATATTTTGCACCTTTTCTCTCTTGTTCAAGTCGCTGTGTAGATTTAGCTTGGGGGTTGCAAGATTAGCTTAGGATTCAAGTATAGCGTTCAATCAGAAAGACTTATCAATTCGCAAATTAAAAGACTGAATGTTACTCAATATTAGTCAATAAATGAATTACTGTATAAACTTAGATTTACAAGTTTATTAAAGTAACCAACAAATATTAATATAATTACTCCTCAAAATTATAGGTAATTGAAGAAAATCAATCTTATAACACACTCACAATAATCAATCAAGACCTTGCCTATCATATCAGAAAAGAACAATAAGATGGTCTATTCATTCGTCGGTAACAAAGAGAATACTGTGAATATTAGTGGTTGATAAATTCTATCAACTATTTGTTTGTTTAATTAAATCAAAGCCGGTTCTTTTATTAAAAGAATTATTTTGGGCGTATAAAATAAATGGTTCTTGTCATTAGAATAAAGAATATCGAAATAAATAATTAAACCACGATTAAAAATTAAAGAAATAGATTATTTCAACGCAATTCATGTTTATATTAAACCTTGGTTTAAGATTGAAATAAAAGAATGAACGATGTTATATCTGGAAGAGAATTATGAATGTTAACTTTTGAGAACTTTTTATGAACCAATATGGTACGTATATTTCCTAGTGTATAGTTGTTAAGTAATTTAACTATTCATATTCATGTTCCTCTTACCATAAGCTTTATTTTGACCCATAGACTATTATTACACGATTTACCGTTCTTAAATTATCCTTAGTCTATCAATTACTATCTCCCTTATTCACAGCCACATTTAGCTAAAACTTGTACAAATGTTGTTTCCTATTTCATAGCACGATGTGATCTGT
This sequence comes from Schistosoma mansoni, assembly GCF_000237925.1. Classification (NCBI taxonomy): domain Eukaryota; kingdom Metazoa; phylum Platyhelminthes; class Trematoda; order Strigeidida; family Schistosomatidae; genus Schistosoma; species Schistosoma mansoni. The sequence goes on along the minus strand of NC_031498.1, from coordinate 2,539,397 downwards.
CTGGTTGGTATATAAATCCAATATGTTTGAAATAAAGGATTCATATCGCAGAGGCTAAGATTGGTGTTCTGGACTTAACTGGTTGGGCTAGGCAGAAAGCGGGACCAATAAGTACTCTAGACTGCTCGTACGGGTTTTATGCGTCATTGGTCTGCTCGATAAATCACTGCTCTCTAATTGGCTGTATTATCACTTTATATATTAATCGGGGCACAAAACCACAAGTTATAACAACGATATTGTTATTTTTGAGAAAAATCAGCTCAAATTTTTAGTTTTAGTTCTTTTTAACTTATATAGGGCTTTACAAATTTACTATATAATAGATATTAAGATCTTATTATATGTATTATTATTGTCCTCGTAATCATATGAAGCAAGTGTCCATAAAATTTCATACTTACAAACTGATTACTGAATTAACTAATTATTCAGTTGTCATTTTCTCTTACTGTTTAATATTTCCAGTTAAATTCCCTGAGATGACAGGCTAGGAGACTTACTTCTTAATAAATGTCTGAATTACGAAAAAAACTTAGGTTCGGCAGGACAGAAACTGACGAATAACTAAGCGTTTACCAAGTGCACAATATAACTTCGATAATGAGTAAATTTTCATCATTAGCTTTGATAACCAAACGTTGTAAATAAATCTTTATGTTCATGAGAGGTACACGACTATACTTTGTCACATTAGTCAACCAAAACACACATTGATTAAAATAAAGTTATACCATTTTGAGAACAATGATTTCACAGCACCATAGTTTAACTTCGATCAATCAACCTCTATGTGGATACAGAATTTTCCTGTGATTTAGAGCGGTTTTCATCATCTTTGATTAAGTCATATATATCTATTTGGATGTAACTGCTTTCTAGTTGTGATGCGACTAATATTTTCGTTTGCTCCTAACTATCTCTATATTAAAACACCTAACAAATTGTCTTTAAATGCATATTAAAACATACTAACTATGTTTATAATCATGGTGCTTTTATTACATTTGCTGTAACCTACTTTAGTCTTAATTAATAGATAATTCAGGAGAGATCAATTGTGTTCCAAGATATGTCTTTTCAAAATTTACAGTCATGTCTTGAAACTAATATTCTTTTCTAGATAAATAAACCCCTAACTGGAATCAAAAAGTTATTCTTCCGTATGTAGATAAGTATAAACTAGGAAAATTTTCAAAATTTTATTCATTTTAGAAATTCAGTCCAGTGATATATGGTTATAAAGAAAATTCATAGTATTTTGTAAGAAAAGAGCATCTATCTTTGCTTGTACTTCTGTGATGGATTGTTTTTCTCAGCTATGGAAATCGATAGATATTTACGTATTGAGTTTCTAGGAAGCCTATGTTTTAAGGGTTAATTATGCTAGAACCATTAGTACAAAACTAAAGTAATCCAAAGATATATTGTTTGAAATAGTTGTGGTTACATCATTTTGTAAGTATGTTTTTGAGAACTAAATGAGCAATATATGTATATATATATATCCTAAAATATGGTTTGATGGCCATTTCTTACAGTTGTTAAAATATCGGTGTTGTTTATAGTAATTTATCATCGCTCAACTAATGTAATTGCATGAAAGTTTGAATGTAAGCTAACAAGCAGATTTAAGATGCATGTTTCATCCTATCTAGTACTCGTGATGTGGATATTCCTGGATCTCCATCCTGATTGTCACACAGGCTGGAATTCAAGACTGATTACTTCAGATATCATGGCATTATAATCTACAAATTGAAAACAAATTTGACAAATGCCTGCAAGAATTTAAATACTATTTAATTCATGGTATTTCTCAAAACTTGATTTTGCATAGTAATGAAATTTATATAATCCAGTTAGAGAAAAAGCAAAAAACTGTTTCTTGCTGACTTTTCGCCATTTAATCCTACTTAAATAGTAAGCCGGAACTTATAATTTGAAATCGTAGATATGGTTAACTCATTCCAAGCTTTTATGCTTGAATAATTCTGCATTTATTAAAATTGATTAAAAAAATGACAGTCCTTATAAGTGATGGGTATAATATATAATCCGTATAGATTTATTTGCTGATATATATGTGCATATCGTGAGGAAGCTATTACCTCTCACCGACGCCAATGATTCCTCAGTTTCCCACTTGAAGCCAGTCAATAGTGATGGAAGCAATTTTGTTTTGGATAAACGGATATACACAAACAATTCAACTCTGTGGAAATACTAGCCGAAACTGAGGAGTTGAGGATCATATATATATATAATCCAAACGGAATGGTGTGGATCAACATTTATAAGAAATTGTCGAATTCAATCAGGTTTAAAAAATGATGTGTGCTAAATTGAATGGTTTATGAGAAAACGAATCCATTAAGCCGTCGACTAATTCTTTTTCATTGATTAAATCATGGGATGATCTCAATCAGACCATCAATGGGAACCAGGAAGCACTGGACAGCTGTTTTGCCTTAATGTGGGACTCAATCAAACAGTTGTAAACGAATACATTACTATTTTGAGTAACTATTAACTGTACCAAGCATATCGTATTCACAAGCCAAAATAAATAATTGCCGGACGTGATGACGAATTATGATTACTTATGAGAACATTCTAAAGAGTTGGAAGTTTATAGCTCTACAAGTATTCATCAATTTGGATGATTTTCATTTACTTCATATTGCACCTAACTTTTATAAGGTCTCTAAAAAAAACAAAAAAAAAAGTAAAAATGTGAATAATTTGGGTGGCCTTTTCAACATCTAACTAAAGACCCACATAGCTATTCTTGATATTCATTAAGATAATTAATCAAGATTTCCTTAGAGGTAGGTTAGTTTGTCTGTAGAATTAAAGCAAATTAGAAATATAATGAAATATATCATTGGTGTTTTGTTTTTTTAATAGTAATAAAAAGTGAACTATTATAGTTGACTTATGTTGGTCGTAACATTTGAATCAGCAAACAATTGGAAATATTCATTAGAAAAGAAAATCTTTGTTTCTTTCCTTAGTCTCCTTATCAGCATAATCTCACTAAATTCTAAATAAATGAATTTCATCAATAAATTAACAAGTAAAGATTTCTAGTCAATCAAATAACAACTAGAATGTACTGGTTATCGATTAGCATCAAGTGAATTGTCATGAATTTATTGATAATTGTTCGAGTCCAATCATCCAGAATATATGCGATTTACTCAATCATTAAACTATATCGCCAATCGATTATAGGTGGAATAATGAACCATTTGTACACAGCTCAATATTATGAAAGTAAAGGAACTACCATCAAACCTAACACTTCTGAATTTAATCTTTGGCTAGATTGTGACTTTTTACTGTTTAATAATCTTAAGCTGGAAAATAATTATTCATACTTGCCTAGTTTTCAAAATTTCCCTGGTTAAAGTCGATTCATGATCAAAACTATCAACAGACTTTTTTTTCAGCAAGGTAATCAAACTGAAAATAAGTTTCTGCACTAGTATTTTAATGTGTGCTATTGATATCGACGGATATAAGTAATGTGTATCCCTAACCAAAAATGAAATGTCTGGCAGCGGAAGGTTAAGAAGATCGAACAAAAGAGAACAAGCAACAGAGGATGATTAATGCGGAAACAAAGAAACAGTCAAGTCTGAGACAAATGATTGACATTTTGTAAATAAAGTATCTATTGTGTGGATCTCAGTTTTTACTAAGTGATTCTGTAATTTTGTATCCAAATACATTTGGTTGTCCCCGCCTGTGCTCTTGTTCACTACAGTATTAATTTTGATAAAACAATCTATTGTTATTTAGTCATTCAGTTAAACAAAGTCAATCCTCTACAGCCTAATAATTTGTGATAAACTAGGGAATTATCAGTATGGGGTTGTGGAGATTATTAAGCTTTTGATCGAGATCATGACTCAGTTGACGTTAGACCACCATTGTAAACCTGGAAGTACTGGACGGCCGTTTCATCCTAGTACAGAACTCCTAAACAGTGTGCATCCGCGATTCCGTGAGCGGGGTTCAAACCCAGGACTTTCGATCTCGCGCGCGAACGCCTAACCTCTAGACCACTGAGCTAACATTCAACGGTGTTAATGTCCAACCTCAACCAATTCACGAAATTGTGCGACCATCTCCTATTGTTTGAGGTAGATGCCTATCTCTACCTGACATGGATTAGCTCCATTGGTCATGGCTTCTCACTAGAACTCTGAGAATTCCCTCAACAACCTTGTCACTAGTGAGCAAATGTGAACTTAGCGAGTTTGAAGGCTGTCTTCACGTTAACTGAGTATTATCATAAGTGTTTTGTACCAGAATTACTTCATCAGAATGAAAACAATAATTTTTCAACTTGTATTCGAAAAAATCAATTATATCAAAAGTGAGATACAACATTTATAGTTTTGCTGTAAGTGACAATGTGATTTAAAGATTTATTAATTCATGGTTAACTTGAAGATGAAATTAAGTGGAAGCAGGTTAATGACTGAAATCATTAACTATTGTTTTATTGATTTATTCATTAGAAATAAAATTGTTATTGGAAACAAATGGAATGATTTTTTTTCTCATTCAGAATAATTAAAACGATGAGAAATTTGATTTTAACAAAATTGTATCTCATTAATTTCTAAGTGTTAAAGTTTCATATAGTTGAAATCATGAGTCAATTGAAGCTAGACCATCATGGAAAACCTGGAAGCACTGGACGGCCGTTTCGTCCTATTATGGGACTCCTCAGCAGTGCGTACCCACGATCCCGCGCACTGCTCATGATTTCAACTATGAAAATACTGAAATATCCACAAAACCCCTTCTGATCTATGATCATATGTTCACTAGTGACTGACTGTAAGGGATGTTTCCTTGAGTTCTAGTGAGAAGCAGTGACCAGTGGAGTTCAACCAAGTCTGTTGTAGAGATATCAACTCATTGAGGACAATTTATGAACGGTTGCTTAAAATCGTGGATTGGTTGAAGTTAAACATTAACACCGTTGGATGCCGACTCAGTGGTCTATCGGTTAAGTGCTCCGGCGCGAGACTGGTAGGTCCTGGGTTCGAATCTCGCGGGTGCGGGATCGTGAATGTGCACTGCTGAGGAGTCCCATAATAAGATGAAACGGCCGTCCAGTGCTTCCAGGTTCTCCATGATGGTCTAGCTCCAATTGACTCATGATTTCAACTATATAAAGATTACTAAAATCTCCACAAAACTCCCTCTCTGTTAAAGTTTCAGTTTCTTTCCTCATACATACATTCTTGAGTAGAAATAGGAATGAATGTTTATACGTATGATATATAGAGAGTTTTATGATGTGACAAACCTTCTAAGTTCCAATATATTTGATTAGTTATCTTTTCTGTAATCATTTAATCTATTTCAAATGGTACATTTCTAAAATATTTCCTCACTTCCTTTCTGACATTTAAATTGATTAATAATCTTTGTACTGAATTTATTAGTTATACTAAAGTCCTTATTGATAATATATCAGTAATTAGAATGCTAAAAACGATCTCTGACTACATAAAAAGTAATACAGAGTGGTATGGTTATTTGCTCTTTTTAGTTAGACTACACATCATAAATTAGCTGTATTTCCGTTATTTACCAAGTATCATGTTTAGATGCTTAAAATAAGTAGATATAACACAGGATATTTATCGAATGAAATCTATTAGAGATGTGAATGTATTTAGATAAGAATTATTTGAAATTTTGTTCGTATTCTTTCCCATAAATAGCTCGGCATTACGGAGTGGTCTTAGTTTGTCATTACAAACCGACCAACCATTGTAAATTAGGAAGTAATAGACAGCCGTTTCGTCGTAGTATCGTACTCCTCAATAGTATGCACCCATAGTCCCACTAAGGATTGACCCCAGGAACCTCGGCCTGAGTAGGTAATTCACTGTGATTAATTATATGCTCGATTACAAGGTAAATTAATTTAATTCATAGGCAGATTGTATATATTACAAGATTGAACTTTACTTATCTTCTACTTCAAATTGAAGCTATTTTTTCCATCCAATAAATTACACTGGAAGTTTTTATTTGTTTAAGAATCATAAAATGAAAATCTGTAAAATGTACTAATTCTTTACTGATCTGTTGTACAACTTACAGTCAACGAAACATGAACCAGTTTCAAGTCGATAGCGGAATTCTGAAATCAATGTATGAAGTGCTATGTGATATTTTGAGAAGGGTAATTTTTATATACTTTCAAATATACTGTGATTTAAATCATTGGTGAAATTCTCATTTCCTTTACTTAATTACTGTTCAATCGAAAGTAATTCGGAAGGTTTCTGCATTAACTATCTCCTTAAGTTGAAAATGCTATGACTTCATCATTCATGATGACAACATGTTTGGGAATACTGAATCCTCAAATTTAATACATTTTGGAAAAAAAATCATCTTAAAATTTGACTGTTGGAATATGGTTATTTTCGGTCATTATTAACTTCAGTATTGATTAATTCAGTGTTATTTCGTTCATTAATTTTCAGGGAATATTCATTTGTAATAACTCACTCAATATGACAATATCGAGTATATTTATATTTCTTTTATCACAAGCTTTTGTTTAACCCAATAACTACTGTTATACGATTTGCTACTTTTAATTTATTCCCAATCTGTTAGTTACAGTATCTCATATTCATAGCCACTTTTAGCTTGGTTGTGTATAATTATTGTCTTTCATTTTACGTTGTGATACACTCCAGTGTGCCTGAGTATAGACTACATATGTTTGAAAAACATTAGAGATATTGGGGATTGATTATTGTGTTCTGGACTCAACTGGGAGGGTAAGGAGAGAAGGTACTGTATGGAGGACCAGTAGGAATTTAGAGTTGACCTAAAGTTACTAGTGCTGGTTGATATGTTATCGGTTGTCTCAGGGGAAAGGTTTTAGAAATCGACACTGTGATTGGTGATTTGTAACATGATATTAGACAGACCCACGATTCATAACAATATTCAGGAATTGGTTATGATTTTGCGCTCTAGTAACAACTGCTCAGCTGATATATTATGTAATTAATAATCGTGAATTTAATCAGTGTGCAACATCATTAATTTGGATGTCAATCAATCCCATTTGATATCTACAGCTAAGGAAGAATCAAGCTGTTGTATTCATGTAACACCTATGTCGATTGATAAAATTTGTCTAGATAGTAACTATTTGTTAATACTTCAAATATAAAAGTCTGTACATTAAGTTTTGCATAAACGTACTACGTATTTCATAGTACAGTTATGAATAATTTGTATTTAATTTTTGACATATAAGAAAATGATTCGAAGCAACACACACTATGAATTTCATTCAATAAATGCGATTATCTCAAACTATATAGTAAAAATTTTGTGTGAGAATTTGATGGTTTAAATTGGTGAACTTAACCAACGTTCATAAACATCCTTGAAGTAAAGATCTTCCCGATCATGAAATCTTATAATGATTTTGAAGTCTTTACTTATTCATAATAAAGGAGTAAACTATACATCTGATTAATCCTTGTGGTGCACACTACCAATGCGGACAGACATAAGTAGTATGTAGTAGGAACTAAAAATAGAGTCTTTTCAGGAGAAGAGTGAAATAATGAAAGGAAGGAAAACGAGTGATAATCAGAATAAAAACAGGATCAGGTGAATAATAAAGTATGTAAAGGACAACTGAAGGATGATATACAAACGATGTACTTAATGTATGATTTTCATATTTTGCAATGCTGCTATTCGATTTGCTTATAATAATAATTTGGTTTGCCCCATCAAGTCTTCATTCACTACATATTCACTGTAACAATGTTGTCTTAGCATGCAAGGGTATAAAAATAACAATATTTCTTTTTAAAAAATAAAGTTTTCTAGAGAATATAGAATACAAGAATGAGAAAAATTCATTAAGTCTCTTATTAAGTTACAAAATGCAATTATATGTTATACATATTTATATTTCACTAAAGATCAGAAGAATATTAGGTATTCTACCAGAAAAAAAATAGGTTACATAAACACATGCGAAACAAAGAAAATAGATGTGAATGAAAGAGGGTGGAGAATATACTCTAAGAATTTTTATCGATCATTCATATTTCTCATTTCAAGAAGAAGACAATGTTTGATTTCTAGATTGTTCTTATTCTATTCAAGTTCAAAAAGGAAATGAAAAGTAAGTGAACAACTAATTTAGTCATTTAGTTACTGATAAAACTGATTTTTTTACAAACATCATCTATTGATATTTGTACTTGTATAGAAACTGTAAAATAGATGAGTTGTCTTAATATTAAACTAGTTTGTGTTATAATAATATCAAGTTAGCATTATAACTAGAGATGACCTTAGGATATGTTGAGTATGAAACGATGTTTCATATATACATATATACATGTACACACAGACGCACTGAAGACTGAACAGTTGAGACAAGAAAACTGATGATGATACTTCTATGTCATGAAAAAAGAAAACAAACAGGGGAAATGAAGAAATAATAAATATCTGATTTTTAACAGTGGATATTTTTAGAGAAAAAATAAGTTAAATTTGCATAAACAGTGAAGAAAAGGAAGCAATCAGTACAAGAATTAACATTATTTGTAAATATATACTTATTCTACGATTGAATCCAAGGGTAATGAATCAGATAATTTAAAAAGTGGTTATTTGGCCTCTCAGTAGAATATTTACGAGTTATTTACTTTTCTTTGGTTGTTGAAATTAGAAGTGGTGAGATCTATATGAAGCCTACTTTTAGCTATTGGTTTAATGGTTATTTCTGGTCAAGGTGTTTTGATCAGAATTGAACAAATTAAGATTAAAATGATTCTACAACCATCTAATACTTATGGTCTGGTTTGTTTGATCCGTTTTGTCAATAATATGGATAACTTATTATCAAAGTGTTCAATTTTGAAATTAAACCACAAGATCATTTCATAACATTGTTTTCTCGATTATTTGATCTAAGATATTTTCACTATTCAGTACATTCAATCCTAGAGTGAATCGCTGAAATTCAGTTTTGCGTCTTAACTTTTTTACATCTTCATTAATGAGTTGTGAGAGTGAAGTGAGTTTACGTTGAAAGCACTTGATGACTAAAGTAATGTGTTTGTAAAATGTACGAAGGTAGAACACATAGAGATTAAACCTTTAATGGAGGACAGAAAGCAGAATATTTTTAGTATAAATAAAAGTAAAGCAGTTATGTTTATGTCATTCGGGCCCGAGTTATTGTTTGAGTAAGAACTAAGTATTTGTAATTATGTTTGTTAGTGGGTGGAAAAAGTGTGGCATTTGTAATGTGGAAGAGTAAGGTTAGAAACATTTTTATACTTGTTAACGGTATGAAGTGTGAATAAGATTAACTGTGTGCATACATTTGTGCAAATGGTCCGCAGTGAATGAATCATCAGACTTTTCTTTATGTTAAACGTCGTAAGGTTTATGGAAATATGAAAGGCTTAAACCATTACCCCTTCCGAATAGCTGGAAAATGATTTTTGAATTACTATAATATTATTAACATCGATATTAACATCGAATTAATAGAAATTTTATCTTTTATTTGAACTAAATCATTTTGAAGACTGTCCGTTGCTTTATAGAATGTTTTGATTGTGTGTGACCTAAGGATTCATTGCAGTTTTATTGTGTCATGACAGTATGGTAGAACTGCATTATCACTTCATGACAGTTCATCCAGTTTATTATTATTATTCAGGAAAAGAACATTTTTAATAAACTTCATGGGAGAGTTATTAAATTTTAAGATTTAGATTATAGTTTCCTGTTCTTCTTATTACTCTTTATTTGATTTACTGATCTTTGTTGTTTGTTTATGTTTAGAGCGAAAGAGATTTTGGGATGGAATAAATATATTGAGCTGAAATCAATACATTGATTTGAATGTGCCAGCTTGGTGTATGTGGTCAGATTTAGACTTCAGTTTGAATTCCTTTTAAGTAAAAAGTCTGAAAATAGTAGTTCACTGAGTTTATTTCCATTTTTGGGGGTGAATATTATGTAAGTTAAAAATGTATTTACCACTTTAGAAACATTTTATTCAGATCAATCCTATGTTAGTATTGAATGATGATTAAATTTTATTATTTACTAAGGTAGTTTACATTAATAGATTTGTGTAGCTTAACTATTAATTACATCACAAACTATTATCACATTGAAAACTACCTAAAACCAAAAACAGTGAACAACTATTCCGTTTAAAACTCTCTAATAGTCTATACTCATTATACATGTAGTTCGAGCAGAAGATCTTCAAGTATAATGTTACATACGATACATAAATTAACAGTACACACCTTTAAACTTCATTTATTGATCCAAAGTATTCTTTTAAGTAGTACAAAAATATTTTTTTTAACCGTGATGCTCTTCTCTCATATTTTCCTATGGGACTTTTAGAATAAATTCAAATATATTTGGCTATATGAATTAAATAAATTGATTTAAATTTCATTAAATTTGAAAAAAACAAAACCAACTTGATAAAGTAACGGGTGAGAATAAACTGTGATATTTTCATTTCTCACTATTGCTCAATATAACTATTCGTGCTTTTTCTCCTCATATAAATTGGTTTTAAGGTGGGGGTGGGTGGGAAACAATTATCTATTTACTGTTCAACTTGATATTTCTATTATGATTATCAATATCTCAACCAACAATTGTTTTTTCCCTTTTTGAGTGGTATATGTAATAACACTACTAGTGGCTATAGTACTATCACTACTATAATCGTTATTACTAGTAGTATTACTACGACTACCATCATGACCACTACTACCACCACCACCACCAACAACAACTATGATAATGGTTATTTGATTTATAGCTGTAATGCGTGTATCTCCAACTTACAGCTAACTGTTTAACTTTTGAGTATCGTTGTTTTTTTTTGCAATGACATAAAGAAAAATAAAAGATCAGATAAATGAAAGAATTCAGTTTTTTTTTATAAATTTTAAAATGAAATCTATTTCAGTAGTTTATATAAAAAAACAAAAAATATTTTTGAACGATAAAACGAGTGATATTCATTGGTGGTGGTGGGGGGGGAAAGAAACGTCATATTTAATTAATTTTGATTTTTTTTCCCAAATTAATTTTTATTTTGATAATTCGCTAAAGCTAATTAATATAAATGGTTTCAATGGAAGGTATGGTAATGAAAAGATATTTACAGAGAGAAAATGAAACAACTGTTAAATAATCAATCAGTGTTTAGTTATTCTATGTGAAATACAATATAAGAGCTAATATGTTGCATATTTGTGTTTATAATAGAAGAATGTGGTAGTTTATTAATGTATACAGTTATAATGAATGGGCCAAAATCAATGTAATCAATGAGTGACCTACTTTTTATTAGGTAAATTGAATTATCTGTGCCAAACATCCAAGTGAAATAGATTTCAACAGATATAAATTATTGACCGGTAAATGGTTATAGTTCTTTAAGGAGAATAAAATATTTATATATGCAGAATATTGAATACTAAAATAAACATAACTAAATATCAGAGGTGGGGTTTTGTGGAGATTTTAGTAATTTTATGGTTGAAATCATGAGTCAATTGAAGCTAGACCACCATGGAAAGCCTGGAAACATTGGATGGCTGTTTCGTCCTATTATGGGACTCCTCAGTAGTGGGCATTCACGATTCCGCCCACAAGATTCGAACCCGTGACCCATCGATCTCGCGCGCGAACGCTCAACCTATAAACCGCTAAGTCTAACTTCAAACGATCCACGAAATTGAGCAACTGTCCACCATTCTCTTCAGTGAGTTACTATCTCACAACAGACCTTGTTCAACTCCACTGGTCACTGCTTTTCACTAGAACTCCAGTGCTTCCAGATTTTCCATGGTGGTCTAGTTTCAATTGACCGATGATTTCAACTATAAAATAATTAAATACATTGAAAAAAAGTCACATTATTGTAGGATCTTAGCCGTACAAGTTATTCATCAGTTAATAGATTCAAGTTTAAAATTTTGTCCATCATCTGAGTTGCAATGAGATAAAAATGTTCTTAGGAACAGAATCTATAAGTTTTTAAAATACGCATATTCAACACTAACTTACCATGATAATTTAAATATAGGACAATGAGATTCGAATTCATGTTTACTTAGGTCTAACACTATCGCTTCTTTCAGTTCAATCGTGTAAAGTGATAGGCAGTTGCCTACCAGTGACATCGCACGATATTGCAAACTGACTTTATTTAGAAATTCGAATCATTAGACGCTAAACCTGACTTGGAAATTCTAGGTTCTATTCTAGAATCTCTCCATTTGGCAGTCGCGTACCAGGATGAAACACCTATCCAGTGCTTCCTGGTACTCATTATTTGTTAATAAGTTTGTAATGCAAACTATAAAATTTATCAATCTTCACAAACCGTCTTCCTATACTGATCACTTAGTGTTACTTAGTTTATGACTTTTTAATCGAAAAATGTCACCTGAAAGTCTAAATAATAACAATCCAACTGAATTAATAAAATATAATGAAATAAATTAGGTAGCCAAAGTGTTAATTTATTCATGAAACTAATCAGCAAATCTCAAGTGAGCAAATTTCATGACATTTATTACAACCTCTTAATCTTCCAGAAACCTGTTTCCATCAGAATATAATTTAATGCTTTATTCTGGGATCAAGTTGAAGGCAAAAGGTTATTTTAAAACATCATACTATTTCAGGATTATATAATACTAAACAGGAAAAATCTCTGACTGGTAGTATTTCAGAATGTTATTTTTCTTCTTTAGCTTCTCGGTTCACTTTATTTATATTCTTCAACAATTATTTTACACTAGTTATATTAGATTAACTCATTTGCTGACCCAATGAAACATGCACTTCTTACAATACTTTGTTTTCGGACGGTCACAGTGAAATAAAAGGAACATATCGGTACAGGGTTTCAATTATGTAACAAATCTATTCATTTACATTGCAAAGAAAATCAAGATTGATAGAAAAATACACAATCAAGGAGTTTGTCCATTAGGCTTAGCTTGTTGGAATAAAAGTGAGGCGAAATCATTGCTAGCTAATATTTTCTTCTAATTGTAACTTTATGAAGTTATTAGTACTTGCATAGAGAAAATTTCAATAATTTTTTCTTATAAATAGTTGTATCGATCTGTAGTCATACAGCTCAAAGACATTTTTCTTCATGTATGAATAATGCGTTTTTAGTCTAAATGTTCGCTCAAGCTGTCACAGCCTATGAATGTTCAGCAGTTATTTTTGTAACAATCAGTTTGGGATGATACTTCAGTACTGAGCTGTACCAATATCCCAAAAAAATAGGTAATAAAGTAGTTGTTTGCAGACCATTTTATCCAACAGAGAAGTAACATTGTTTCACATTAGTTGATCGCTCATAAGGTCTTAGTTTAGATATAGGAGTATTATTTGAAATTATCAACTAACGTTGGTCATGTTATATGCTAGGTAATTAACTGTTTAACAAAGGGAAGGGTAAACATATGAGCAGTCTAAATGCCATGTTAAGATTGAGAGGTGACAGTAAGCATCCTGGTACCTCAAGTATTTGATCCTATATCTTAGAAGTACGTAAGGGAGCTAGTGAATAAAAACTGTTGAAATTAAAGACAAATCTGACAAGGTTATGTCATATGTTAATACTGAGAAAGTGTGGAAAACAACATTGTTAGATCACATAATACGCAAATGAAGCCATTGCTTTTTAAACCCTGAATGTTAAACAAATTAGGACTAAACCCTAAAACGTCTGTTAATGGTCATGACAAAACATATAGCTAGCTCGTCGTCACTGATATTTTCGTTTAGGAACATTTCAGTGGTCTTGACTATTATGTTACGGTTTGGGAGAAGAACAAACGACTAGTCACATTGACGCCGGTTTATTCAACCATTATTTATTGCTTATTTTATCCACGTATATCTTTCGTGTTTGTTTTAATATTCTCCTATTAGTGTTGACATCCGTTTGTGTGCTGTCAAATAGTTTGACAGTTTTAAGTCAATAAACTGTGAATGACTCATTAACTGTAGGGCGTTTTTCCAGTTTCTAATAATGATTTATCCTATAAGTACACTGTCTGAGTCTTTATTTGTTTCTATCATTCACTATCTTAATATATGCTTAGTTTTGTCCACAAGTATTTGATTAATAACTGAAATTTAAGTTTTCATTATTAGTGTTAATTATGTACTTTTAAACATAATAACTTCGTATAAAGTTCACTAGACCACACCCATTTTTTTCTATCTCCTTATGATTTATAAATATTAAAAGGTATAGTTTCTTAGTACTAACAAAATTATTTACAACCAGATGTTGATATCTTTTATTGTCTTTAAAGTACTATGATTTTATGCAGAATATAAAGTTTATTGCAGTTGCCAAGTATACCAAAATGCCTGTTTGCCAGAGTTTATTAAAACAAAAACAATGTAAAATGTAGATATGAACAGTTTGTGAAAAAATTAGCTTTCGATTGAATGGATGGATCAGTGTTGGATGAAGTGATCCGTTAACATCATCATCATCATCATCATCATCATCATCATCATCAGTAAATCTAAATTTTGTATTAATTTTGTGTATTTAATGCTGAAACGTCTTTACTTATCAAATATATTTCACTGAACTATGTTAGTCATATTATCAATTCCGGGTTCAATGATTGAAAAAAAAGTAAACAAATCGAAGACAAGTCCATATATTTGGAAATACAGGTTATGAGTTTGGGATTGCCAAAACAGTAACCCTTATAAATAGTGAAATCACTAGTATGTAATAATTACTTAAATTGGTTAAAATCACTAGAATAGTTGGGATCTATATAAATGACATAGGTTTGTAAAAAATAAAATAAAAATAGTTATGTTATAAAGTATTTCACCAGAGATTACGTAATAGTTGATGGACTTTCAAATTACGTAGAAGATAAGTATTTAAGTTATAATTAATGCTTTTGAATTAGCTAAATTTAAATTATAAAAAATGTGAATCAGAATGTATACATTTGTAAAACTCATTTTATAATTAAAAGAATGGTCTACTTGTTAGATTGAAGGTTGATCAGAGTATAAGGAAAGGCTGAACATCTTTTCCTGAAAGTATAGCTCCAGTTTTTCATTTCATAAAGTTTCAGCTGTGACTAACTGCTTGTCATAGATTACTACTACTACTGCTACTACTACTACTAATACTAATACTACTACTGTAGTGAACAAGAACACGACTGGGGACAATCGAATGTACTTCGGCACAAATTACGGACTATCTCACTAAATTCTGATAATCATACAGTAAATAGTTAATTTGCAAAATAACAATCAATTGTCTCGATCTTAACTGTTACTTCTGCAAATATCAGTCCGTCTTCTCTGATTTCATTGTTCATGCATTTTCGTACCGATTGCGCTTCATTTCTGTTCTTTCCTTACCGATCTTCTGCCAAAATACATTCTATGCCTGACCATCACCATATACTACTTATGTGGATATAAGTAGACCACACCACACTACTACTGAATACTAAAAAAGATTCCTGATTAGTTCTGGATTTATGGTTATTCAATATAAGGGTAGTAGAAATTGTCAATAATACCATAGATTAAAGACATTCAAATTTCAATGTTTTATTTTGATTTTTAACTTGTTTCTTAATGTTTATTTATTCATAAATAATAAAAAAATATAATTCACGCTTGATACATACAAATATTCTCTTCAATCATTCATTGTATAATAACAAAACACAAAATATCTAATATAAAACCATTTCTTCTTTATTAAACTGTCAATGTTCAATTTTGTTTAAATTTATTAAAAGATTGTTTATAATGATAAAATCAATGTATAATGAAGGAGTTTTGAATGAATAATCATGATTTAAGGGGGTTGTTTATGGAGATTTTTAGTAATTTTTATATATATGCCCATTTATATATGCTCATTAGTGACTGACTCCATGAGGTATTCCCTGGAGTTCTAGTGAGAAGCAGTAACCAATGGAGTTCAACCAGGTCTGTTGTGAGACGGTAACTCACTGAAGACATTCGTGAAATGGATGCTCAACTTGGTGGATTGGTTGAAGTTAGACATTAACATCGTTGGATGGCAGCCGGCTCAGTGACCTATTGGTTGAGTGCTCGCGCGCGGGACTGGTAGGTCCTGGGCTCGAATCTCGCGATGCGGGATCGTGAATGTGCACTGCTGAGGAGTTCCACAGTAGGACGAAACGGCTGTTCGGTGCTTCCAGGTTTTCCATGGTGGTCTAGCTTCAATTGACTCATGATTTCAAGCATATATAAAAATCATGATTTCATTTTATTAATTTAATGAAACAAATTAAAACTAACATATAAGTTACATTTTCCAAAGTCATGTATTCTAATGGATTTCTTTTCTTGAACTCAGTTTACTTTCCTAGGTTATTACTACACTTTTTATGCGAATATTGACTAGTTTGACTGGGTTTTATTTACATTACAGATTGTTATGAAATATTGTCATGTTAGTGATATTATGATATG
Organism: Schistosoma mansoni; assembly: GCF_000237925.1. Classification (NCBI taxonomy): domain Eukaryota; kingdom Metazoa; phylum Platyhelminthes; class Trematoda; order Strigeidida; family Schistosomatidae; genus Schistosoma; species Schistosoma mansoni. Next base: position 2,522,783 of record NC_031498.1, on the reverse strand, counting down.
TGCTACTTATGTCGACATAAGTAGTATATAACAATGGTCAAGAATAGAATGTCTGGCAACAGAAAGTCAAGAAGACCAAAGAGGAAAGAATGGGAACAGAAAGTAATTGGTATGAAAATGCAGGAAAAATGAAGTCTGAGATGATTGACTGATATTTGCATAAGAAACAATCAAGTTTGAGATAATTGATTGAGATTTTGCAAATTAACTATTCATTGCATGGTTCTATGATTCTGGTAAGATGTTTAGTAATGCTGCGTTCGAAGACATTCGATTGTTTACAATTGTGTTCTCGTTCACTAAAATATCAGTACCGATGTTGGGTTTGAGAGTTTCAAGTAAATTGAGGATTGGATAGAATTAGTAATAAATATATTTTTTGTTGTATCCTATTGAGTTTTTTTATCCACACTTAACAAATGGCTTACATTAAGTCACGAAACGTCAGAAATACAATTTTTTCTACTCATTGAGATATAAGAAAAAAATATATATTTATCATATTAGTGATAATTTTTCAATTCTGCTAATCATCATGTCATAATATAAAGTTAACTTCTTAGTAATACAGTGTGTTGTAAGAAAAGACATAGTTTTAAATTAGCACTACCTAAGTTATTTAAATATCGAAATAAATTTCAACTTGAACAGTTTGTCTAAACACAATATAAGAGATGTATCCTCAGCTACCTAAAATAACATGTCTTTTGACGTATTTGTAGGGAAGTTTTAGAGATAAGTTTATATAGTTGTGTTAATTCAGTCATTACTTCGAATATTTAATTACTGGTAGTTTGGGATAGTCTACAAATAATTCTGCCTGTCCCAAGTTTCGTGATATTTGTTCCTCATCAGTAAGACATACCTGTCATCTTGAGGGAACTATATTCACTGGTAGGTTTGAACCCGTGTCATCCACGTTTGCAGTTTGAAACATAATTTACTAAACTATTCAGATTATGACAGTATTATTATGGTCAGTATTCAGTAATCGGTCAGTCATAACTATTTCAACCCTACTGATCATTTGAAGTCAACAAAAGGTGGTTAGATGGACTATCTCAGACTGAATCTTTATAATGCTGTCAGCTACCTAACAAACCTACCCATTTTACAAACAATAAATGCTTTTATGCATAAGAACGTAACAAGAATCGAGCATTTTTATTTTCTTATTCACTTATATTCTTTTTTCAAAATGAATTCACTAATAAACATATTTTTCATCATTATTCCAAATATCAAATTACATATGGATAGGGAATTTTATCTTTTTTTCTTCTTAATTAGGTGATGAGGTCACTTTAAATGTGATTGTTTTAGATTTTCTATTTGGATAATTATTTACCGCTTTGAATCGTGTATTCTTTCAGTAAAATTAAACTATCTTCAATATTTGTTCATGTTCATCTTCTTATAACTGTGATCTGCTTAAGGTAAAATTTAGTTCTATATAAATAATATTCATACATTAAAGGTAACCAATTCGTGTAATTTTCTAAGTGTTTATAGTTCATTAGTTTATTATGTAGAAATTAATTATTTCATAAGTGGTTAATTGCTATTGTGAGTTTATTACCATGTGAATTATCGTTTGTAATAAAATTTATGATTGAGATAAGTGAACATCATATTATATAGTTGAGATCAAGAGTCAATTGAGGCTAAACCACCATGCTCTGGCGCGAGACTGGTAGGTCCTGGGTTCGAATCTCGCGGAGCGAGATCGTGGATGCACACTGCTGAGGAGTCCCACAACAGGACGAAACGGCTGTCCAGTGCTTCCAGGTTTTCCATGATGGTCTAGCTTCAATTGACTAATGAACTCAACTACATAAAGATTACTAAAATCTCCACAAAACCCCTCTTCTGAATATCATATTAATTTGAAGATATTTTCCATAAGAGATTAAAGTTACCTGACGTTAAAAACATGATCCATTTGAGACCTACTCAATGATCTTAGAATTTTTCGCTAACAAAGAAATCTGTATGTCTTGAATTCTATTCGTTATTTGGTCATTAATGCACACTGCTGAGAATTTTCAGACTAAGATAACATAATTATTTAGTGCTTCCTGATGTTCAAATGATATAAATTCGTGACGAAAATCAATATCTAATCGACAATATCAAAAGATTATCTTGACAATAAATTGAAAGGTTTATGAATTCATACGCTGGATATGTAAATGCATAATTTTAACTAACGGAGATGATCATTAATATGAACATGAAAATTGTAAGACACCATGTTTCATCCTGTGTTGGACTCATTACTTCTAATAATAGCAGCGTAACTTCACTTTTATTATGTACAGAATTTCTTCTATAAATAAGCCCTCAATTTTTTACCTTCTATCATCTATCAAAGTTTATTTTGGCAAATTATCTTTAGAGTTTCTTTATTCTATAATTGAGGTTGCTAGTTTTTATCAACCTTTCAATTCCGAGATGATAAACATCTATACAAACAAAATACAATCCAATAGACTAATGAACATGATCATTTTGCTTTCATTAGAGCTCTTCCAACATATAATCAAAATTTTTGATGGTTTATAACTTTCGTTAAACAATTTCATAATTTTAAATGGAAAATAAAAATATTGAGGTTAAAGAAATTTTGTAAAACAGGTATTCATTTCATATTGATGTATTTTTTAATCAAGCAATTGACATGTCATATAAGAAACATCATCAAATTATATTTATATTTTAGTAGTTGGGATCATGAATCAATTGAAGCTAGACCACCATGGAAAACCTGGAAGCACTGGACGGCCGATTCGTTTTACTGTGGGATTCCTCAACAGTGCACATCCACGATCCCGCTTCAAGAGATTCGAACCCAGGACCTATCGGTCTCGCGAGCGAGCTCTTAACCTCTAGACCACTGAGCCGACCGGCATCCAACGGTCTTAATGTCTAACTTCAAACGATCCACTATATTGAGCGAAACATCCATCGTTGTCTTCAGTGAGTTACTATCTCACAACAGACCTGGTTGAACTCCACTGGTTACTGCTTCTCACTAGAAGTTCAGGAATTTCCTCTTGAAGCCAGTCATTAGTGAGCATATATTGATTAATATCAGAAAGGGTTTTGTGGATATTATTGTAATTTTAATAGTTGCGATCATGAGTCAATTGAAGCTAGACCAACATGGTCTCATACATGATTATTGAGTCATTTACAGATTATTTAACTGTGGAAATAATTGAAAATTTATACTTCATTATCATAGAATTAATTAAGTGTTTTTTTAAAAGTATATAGTAATTAATTATATTGAAATTTTAATCATTTATCATTATCCAAGCAAAAACAAATCAAAAAAAGAAAAAATTCCTATTTCTATTCTGAAAATGCTAAATTATGTATATAACATTTGATAAATAACTATTTAATATGTATTATTTATTTACTTAATCTATGACAGTAAAATTTTATTAGCATTCAGAAAACTATCCAGGTTAGATTATTTACAAGTGATTGATCACTGGGTGGTGATCAATGTCATGTATATCAGGTCTTTCTTAGTGCAGATCGAATCCTAGCGATCAAGTTACAATGTGGCCACCAGTCTAGGTGACTCGACATTGAGTGTACTATATTGGGATAAGATGGTGATTAGAGGTAGTCAACAGGACACCCCGGATCTAGTTTTCTTGTTACTTGGCACTTGTCAGCAAGGTGTACCTGTAATCTTGAGGGAACTGATGCTCCCTGACAGATTCGATCCCATGTTACCCAGCTTGACAGTCAGAGACGTTACCACTGGGCTATCCGTGCAGCGACTGACCTCCTGTAGGACTGAGATGTATTTACAACTAACTGATCACTGGGTGGTGATCAATGTCATGTATGTCAGGTCCTTCTTAGTGCAGGTCGAATCCTATCGATCCCGTTAGATTATTGTATTAATTATTAGTAGTAGATATTTGTATTTTACTCGGTTTTGATATTCAAGAATGAATTTAACCAGTCTTTGTTAACATATGGGCTTCAAGAACTAATAGTTTAATATGGCTCCCACTTAAATGTCTGTAGAATTTACGGATACTAACTATCATTAGAGATAAAGATACGAGTTTACTCTTATTTAGGATTCTTCAGTTGAATTTATATATACTCTAGAGGTAATGTCTATTCTGCGATTCGAACCTACTCCCTAATTTTTAAATGTCGAAATGTTATCTAATAAGCTACTGAGTCACATTAACTACCAGCCTGTTTAACTAGTATGATATTAATGAACATTTGTAAAGTCTAAGATACTAACACAGACTAGTAAACCTTTGTTCTGAACAAACAAAGGTGGCCTGTTTTTAATCCAATGAAACATCCTCCTTTAATTAGACCGCTAGTTAATATTCGGATATAGGATGTAAATTATAAAAACCACAGAAGGACATCTAAACTGAAGGTAGTTTTGATTGAAAAAGAAACAGGAAGTTTAAGAGAAAATTTAGGCAGAACCTTAGTCTATTGATATATATCATATCGTTATGAAATACTTAACGACGATCTTGACTTTCTACTATTTCTACAAATGATATAAGCTATCAGTTTTCTTTAAAATAACTTTTCTATTATTAGAATCTATTTCTTTATATCAAAAGTACGAAAATTTTATCTATAGTCGGTTGTTGAACAGAAATTATTCCGTTTACTAAATCAGTAGTAGTAAGTAAATAAGATTGAGAAAGTTAATAGCTAAGAAAAAGCAACTATTTCTTACTATAATAAGATTATAGTTAATCAAAATATAAGTATTTGCATAAGGGTTCTTTTATTTGTTTATATATTTATCCACTTATTCTCTTAATATTTTATGGAGAATAATGAAGAATAAAGGAAAGGGGAAGGAACAGAAGAGTTAGGAAACAAGAGCGGAACAGAAAATGAATGAAAGCAAAAAAATTGTTTTCATTTTTTGTTTTTTGTATAGTTGAGTCAATATGAAATGTGAAATCTACGTTTATCATATACTCAACTTTATCATTGTAAATGCCGAATAGATAGTTAAATAGGTCGTTATATATATATATATATATATATATATATATATATATGGATAGACAGATAGCTGGCGGATGAGAACTTTGGAAAGTTGTGACTCTTAAAATCAAAAACAGTGTACTGATACAAAAAAAACTCAAAATGGAAAGGAAGCGAGCAAAGGGTTTTTGTATAATTTTATGGAGATTTTATGTGTTTTTCTTTTACTACAGCGCTTACTTTATTTTCAGTAAAATAAATTTGGGTGAATAAAGTTAATTCTTGCGGTTTGTTTTTTAGGTTAGTAACTTGATATTGTTTAAAAAGTGAAAATTGAAGTGAATGGTCCTTTACTTTGATGAAGATAAGTAACCGGGTGGAGAATAGTTATTTGAACAGTGAACGCACAAAAACAATAATATTAGTACTAAGTGGCAGTTCTGGTATTGTGAACGAGTATATAAGTGGGGACAACCGATTGCATTTAAATACCAAATTACCGGATTTCTCGGTACAATATGAGAACCATACACTGAATATTTCATTTGTAAATTTCCGTCATTTGTCCTACACATTTTGTATGACTCGTTTAGTTTACAATTCCTTCCTATTCTCCGGTCTATTATCTTCAACTTGATCTTCTTAGCCTTTTGCTGCTAGGTTTTACTCTTCCGATTGGTGTTACACACTACTTATGTGGACGGACATAAGTAGCATACACCACGCTAGTAGTGAAGTGAATAGTGTTTTGTTTTTAAATGTAAGTCAAAATAAACACCATACTGAATTTAGTCTAGTTGCATAATCCCTAAAAGTGGAACCCAGGACGTGATTTTTGTCTTGTTTGTGACTTGTCAACCGCATGTATCTATATCTCAATATTGATATTTGGACTGGTACTCAAACCTGATATATTTCGTTTCAGATGACCTTGTCAACTGTTGAGCTACTGAGTTCGGATAACTACTATTTAATGGTTTTAGTTAAAACGTGAATAAGATTTTGTTTGCGATACGAACTGAAAATTATGTTTTATTACTAAAATTCAAGTGTATCGTTTTGGAAATAATAAAAAGAACAGTTTAGACTGTTTACATTTTGTTTAGTTGTACCCTTTCATGATGACGTTGGAGAAAAAGGTTTTAATATCTACAAAAACCACTTTTCGGTAATGAAAATGAACTAATTTAAAGACTATTTTTATTAGTAACTAGGAGAATATTTTCATTGGATCATTTATTTATGTCTAGGCGTACACCTTAGTAGTACTGATTATTGATTACTTAGCTGATAATAATATGTACGTCAAAATAATTGAATATCATAACAGCTAATGTTTTTCAGCTTTACTCAATTTTAAGCATATCAAAACTTATCTGAAAATATATCCTTCCATTTGTTCCCCCTTCGTTCTGTTTATATCCCTAAATGAAATGGTAGACGTAGCTTATGTTTTTATTCTTCTATATTTGTTTTACACTAATAATTGTCATTCATTTTTTTTGAATTGAAGATACACTTCCTGTGTATCAACTTACAAAATCTTCACCAGTAACTCTGAAAGAGTAAATGCATTGATTGATAGGTATAAATAGAGAAAAGAGGTTTTTAGTTTGTGTTTTTATAGAAATGCGGCAACTGAGTATATTTCCGTTTTACAAATCGTTTCAAAGATAATTCTCAATACTGTAGAATTCATTTACTTGTTAAAGTGATTAACAATAATTTTTGTGATTTCCTGGCTTTATATTTTACTGATTACGAATTAGGTCACATTAAGGTTTTAAAACAATGGCTGTTAATAACTAAAATGTTTAGTAGAGTGATTGGAATTCTATATAGCTAGATTTTGTCTAATATCGATATCAAACAAAGAATGTTCGAAATCAATGAAGCATTAAGTTTGAAATAATTCAGTAGTATGTAACCAAAGTATCACAACAGAGACATAGGAATTCAAGTTTAGAGAGGAATTAGGACTGATGAATTTCTGTTAAGTAGGATGTATGGTATGTATTTCTAAATCGATTGAAGTTGGAGATATGGGACATTTGGTTGTAACTCAGTCGTCTGAAAATATCATAGTCAACTAAGAAGCTGAGGATATTTTATTTGATAATTTAAGCAACTATGAGTTGTAAATCAAATGGAAACAGACTAAAAGTGCTCTTTTTTTACTCGTTCTTCATATCATATCAGTTTTGGGATGAGCTATATATTAAATCTTTTGGAGGATGAACTCATTTGATAAGGAAGTTCATGATAGTTGCTTTACTAGTTTGTTTTTATAAAAATTTAGATGAATTTTCAAACAAATCAGTTAGTGTTTCATAGATTTTCTCTGTATAAAATTCCAATCATTTCTCCTATCCCATCATGTCATCGTTTGGCGATTTAAGGGATTTTTAAACATAAAAATTAGTGAATATTGGTCTTTTGAATCAACTAACAAAGTGAAGGTGTATACTGTAGGTAATCCACCTGGGAAGGAGACGTTTATCTATGAATTTCAAGAGAGATTCCTTATCTCAAACTCGACTATTTATAGTGGTTTAAAAACTATCTTTTACTTCAAGTCAATCTATAAATGGTTTCTGGATTACCCCATTTTTACCATTTTTTAGCTGCACTTTGACCAGTCTTAGTTGGGACAGTGTGCGGATTGGCATCGTCATAGCTGTTATGTCACATCCACATGTTTTTTAAATTACCTTTCTCCATCGAAACCCTGGACTAGATCCAAGAAAGAAAGAACAAGAAGATAGCAAATAACAACAGACAAACAAGATCAGAGAAAGTCAATCACAAGCTGAATACACTGGAGCAAACGAGCAAGTAAAGAGGTACATTAGAGCTGATAAGCAGAAATACGTCGAAGAGCTAGCAAGGACAGTGGTAAAAGCTTCAAGGGAAGAAAATACCAAACAACTACATAACATAACGAAGAAACTAGTGGTAAAATATGGTAAAGCAGAGAAACCTGACACAGAAGTAACTACAAGTATGCTTCACGTTATATTCGGGAAGATTTGGGTGGAAGAACAAGTGCCACCGACAGACTGGAAAAAAGGACATCTCATCAAGAAACCAAACACAGGAAAACTCAGTGAATGTGAAACTACAGAGGCATCACACTATTGTCAGTACCAGGAAACTTTTCAACAGAGTGTTGTTCAACCGGATGAAAGACGCAGTAGACGCTCAACTTTGAGATCAACAGGCTAGATTCCGTAAGGATAGGTCGTGCACAGACTAGATTGCGACAGTACGGGTCATCGTTGAACAATCAATTGAGTGGAACTCATCACTATACATCAACTTCATTAACTATGAGAAGGCGTTTGACAGTGTGTAGAGGAGGACATTATGGAAACTTCTTCGACACTATGGTGTACGTGAGAATATCGTCAACATCCGGAATTCCTACGATGGACTACATTACAAAGTCGTGCATGGAGGACAACTGATACATGCATTACAAGTAAGGACCGAAGTCAGAGAAGGTTTCCTACTCTCGCCTTTCCTATTTCTCCTGGTGATCGACTGGATTATGAAGACCTCGACATCTGAGGGGAAGCACGGAATACAATTGACATCTAAGAATCAATTAGACGATTTGGACTTTGCAGATGACCTGGCCCTTCTACCCCGTATACACAAACACAGATGAATGCAACTAGTGAAGCAGCAGCCTTCGCATCAGTAGGCCTCAACATACACAAGAGAAAAAGTAAGATCCTCAAATACAACACTGAGAACACCAACCTAATCACACTTTATGGAGAAGCTCTGGAAAATGTGAGATCTTTCATGTACCTGGGAAGAATAATTGATGAACAAGGAGGATCTGATTCAGATGCAAAGGCGAGGATTGGCAAAGCAAGGATCGCATTCCTACAATCGAAGAACATATGGAACTCAAAACAACTCCCAACCAAAATCAAAGTCACAATCTTCGATACGAACGTCAAGAAAGTCCTACTGAATGACGCTGAAACGTGGAGATTAACACAATCATAATCAAAAGGGTACAAGTATTTATAAACAATTGTCTATGCAAGATACTCAATATCCGTTGGCTGGATACCATCATCAACAGCTTTCTGTGGGAGAAAACAAACCAGGTTTCAGCTGAGGAGGAACTTAGGAAAATACGTTGTAAGTGGATAGGGCAAACATCGAGGAAATCACCAAACTGCGTTACGAAGCAGGCGCCAACTTGGAATCCTGAAGGGAAGCGGAAAAGAGGAAAGCCAATAAACATACTACATTGGGAGATAGAAGCAGATATGAAAAGGATGAATAGCAACTGGAAAGAACTGGAAAGAATTGCCCAGAACAGGGTTGGATGGAGGGTGCTGTTTTGTGGCCCATGCTATTCCACGAGTGTTAACAGATGTAAGTAAGTAAATGAATATATTATGTAGAAACAATCTGCTAATTTCCCTATAAATTATGATTTTTCCTTTGATTTCTTCTCATCTTTCATTCTTACGTCAGTTAGCACGTCATATTTGTTCCAAGTAACTAATTAACTAGAACATAGAATGTAAGGAGGGGTTTTTGATTTGAAGAACGTTTACGTCACTGATTGGAATTAGCTCAAAAATTATCAAAGATCAGGAAGCACTAAACAGATAATTCGTCCTCAGTAGTGAGCATTCACGACCCTAGGATAGACCAACCCATAGCATTCAGACTTCGAGATAATTACCTTAACATCAGCACACCGATTAAGTATATTTCATAATTCAGGCGTTTTACGATACCAAGTCACTAACACCAGTGATACCTTTCTCATTCCTAACATGTCTGGACGTTCTCACTGACGACTTTGATAATTCAAAGTTAGTCAATAACAAGTACACAATTATTTCTAAGATAGAAAGGATCCCATTCTCATACAAAAAAGTTCCCCGACTCTTTTTAGTTTTGAATAGGTGTATAAGTAAAATTCATTTTATTAAAATCAAACTACATAAATAAAATACAGATGTAAACATAGTTTATTAATGGCATAACTAAAATTCCATAATGGAAAAATATAAATTAATATAAATGATTCTGAGAAAGGGTTTTGTGGATATTGTAGTAATTTCAATAGTTGAAATCATGAGTCCATTGAAGCTCAACCACCGTGGACCGATAGGTCCTGGTTTTTAATCTCGCGTAGCGGGATCGTGGATGCTCGCTGCTGAGGAGTCACACAATAGGACGAAACGGCCATCCAGTGCTTCCAAGTTTTAGTTATTTACTTAAACACATAAATATTGGTACAAAGAGGCACCAGATATATATGCACCACACAAATCTCATTTGATTTGTGTGAGGGCTGTGATACTGCCCAGGCGTCCAAACTGAAGTAGGTGGTTTTCTTAGGGGGCCACACCCCGAGCCTTTGACCTAAAGATCTGATCCATAAGGCAGTGGAACATCGTGACGAGATACAGTTTCATGGTAGCCGGTGACCAACAATTGATTCATACACCATTTGTTCCCTCAGGATACTGGAGCCCATGTGCACTATTGTTTCGAATTCAGTGTTTTCCAGCTCCCTTGGATGGACCCTGAGTGTTCATCAACCCAGTGAAAGCGCCGGACATTCGCTTTTCGTCCTCTCAATTTCGTAAACAACACCCCCGCCACAAGAAGGTAGTGAGTAGGAGTTCCCTGGCAGTGGCTATATACGCGTAGCCATGTGAGAGCATTTTGAGAGGGAGAGCGGACTCTCCCCACTCTCAGCCGTACCAGGGCATTTGGGAGCAGTGCTCCCAGGTTTTCCATGTTGGTCTAGCTTCAATTGACTCATGATCTCAACTATTGAAATAAATGAATCTGTTAAATTTTTTTTTAAAAATATTCAATTACTTTTTCTATAGTTGATCCATTAACTTTCAATGGGTTTTATATTATTTAATTATAGTGGATAAATTCTTTGTTTTTTTTCATCCGTTCTTCTTTTTTGCTTAATATTTTATCATTTAATCATTAAATAGATCATTAAAGTATAATAAATATTGTCCTTAAAGTGTTTTCTTTTTTTTTAATCTTTTCTAGTTGTAATCTTAATTAGTGTTTACATAATATTTGATCTCCTTTTTTTTACATAATCTAGAACTTGAATATTACTGAATTGATAGATGTTTCTATGGTCAAAATTAAGGTTATATATGTATGTATATAGTTACTATTTATACTATAATAAGTATTCTATTAATCAAATAAGAAAGTGTTATTGCAAAGTGTTGGTTTTGCTTTTTTAAGAAAAAGAAATACTAATGAAGAATAGATAACCAACCATATATGAATCAAAGGTAAAAACAAACCATTGATATATTGACAAAGTACTAAAAATAGATCATAGAGTTCAGTATGTCTTGTTAGTTACTAGGGGAAAATATAATTTGAATGAATTATTTATATATTTAGCTATATATATATATTGCCGGCAATATTAATTAGTTAGGTGATATTAGAATAGAATAAATATGAACTTTACATTCATAAATATCAGAAATATAAAATGAAGTTATTCATTTACATATAAAAAGAGATGAAGAAAATCTAGTTAGTTACAGTACATGTAGTAGGTTTTATACATTTAACTATTAAACTGATAACCTTAAAAAATCGACTTTATGAATTATTGGAGTTTAACTTATCAGGACTCAGTAGCTAAGTGGATAATGCGATGACGTTTGAAGCGAACGGTGTTGGGTTCGAGTCCTAGAGTGAACATCAACTCTGAGATTCAGGAACACCTAGCTGACGAGCCTCAAATAGGACGAAACGCGCATCCATGATTCCACTTTTAGCCACTATCTATCCTTGCTTACAATAATTGTGAATTTAGGCAATATCGAGGCAATACGCACAGTATGCACATATGCCAATAAGATACTGACCAGTTGCAGTCCTAAACATCAATGAGAAGAATCAAACAAACAATACTAAGTGAATTTAAACTTCACCCCATTGCATAAGCAAGTGGCTATCAGGACTCAGTAGCTGAGTGGATAACGCGATGGTGTTTAAAGCGAACGGTACTGGGTTCTGGTCGTAGAGTGAACATCAACTCTGAGATCCAGGTACATCCACCTGATGAGTCCCAAATGTATTTGTATATATTGCCGACAATATTAATTAGTTAGATGATATTAGAATAGAATAAATATGAACTTTACATTCATGAATGTCAGAAATATAGAATGAAATTATTCATTTAAATATTTTTAAAAAATAAAGAAAATCTAGTAAGTTATAGTACATGTAGTAGGTTGTATACATTTAACTATTAAACTGATATCCTTAAAAAAATAAAAGGTATATTATTTGTAATAACTATGGAAACTATTGATTACTTGTAATAGAGAAACTATTAATATTTTCATAGTTGAGAGCGTGAATCAATTGAAGCTAGATCAGCATGGAAAACCTGGAAGCACTGGACAGCCGTTTCGTCCTATTGTGGGACTCCTCAGTAGTGCGCATCAATTGACTCACGCTTTCAACTATGAAAATATTAAATCTTCACAAAAACCCCTTCTGATAATATTAATATTTTGTATAATTAGTTACTATGAACATGAGATCATTGTGATTTGTATTATGTAAATAGAAAGATACAACTGGTTTTTGCTGAATATTTTCATTAACTGTCTAAAATGTTAATAACAATTATTATTATGGTAGATAGATAACTGGTACTGACTATTAGAAATTGTAAATCATATTGGATGAATAAGACGTCGAAAGTGTTAGATTAGGATTTAGCTGATACAATGTTTAATATAAACAGAGTTGAGAGATTTATATAACCCTTACAAGTAGATTTTGTATAATATATAATGACTATTGTGTTTTATTAACATTGATGAATAGGTAGATTTCCAATCACAACATTCTTTCTTAAACGTTGTTCGATAATTACTCCCTGTTTATGTTTCGTTTTCACTTTTAATTTCTACAATTTTTTTCTTAAACATACCATTTAACACTTAGTGAAAAAACCGACTTTATCAATTATTGGACTATAACTTATCAGGGCTCAGCAGCTAAATGGATAATGCAATGGCGTTTCAAGCGAACGGTACTGGGTTCTAGTCGCAGAGTGAACACCAACTCTGAGATGTAGGTACATCAAGCTGACGAGTCCCAAGCAGGACGAAATGCGCTTCCTGGATTCCACTGTTATCCACTATCCATCTTTGCTTTTAAAGCTTGTGACTTTAGGCAATATCGAGGCAGTCCGCACAGTATGCACATATGCCAACAAGAGACTGATCAATTGCAGTCCTAAATAACAATGGGAAGATACAAGTAAACAACACCAAATGAATTAGACTTTAACTTAGTTATTTAAAAGTAACTAATTTTCTGTGAGGTCTACAAGTTTGGGATCCATCGAAATACAAAGTCTTAGGTTGACATTGTTGGATGAAAAAGCAAATATGCGTAAATTTTCTTATATAAATTTATATAAATGGTATTAAGGTAACTCAAAATAATCAATTATTTCAAATTAAAACATCTGTGCCTACAAGTTGGTTATTTCCCATGAGGGATTATCTTATAGATCATTATAGATAATAATGACATATTTTTTCTTCAAAATTTTCCCTTCTTATCTACATTTTCATCAATGAAATCTTTTGATTTAGGTAGAATAAGCTAAGCTAAGCAGTTGAAAAGATAATGTCTAAAAAACCAGAGTTAAAACTTTGACACCTAAAAGAAATATCCCATATCAGATAATAAGAAGCTTACCAACTCTGAATGATGTCAGAAATTACAAGGTTACCTTGTATTGTAAACTCCTCTTTTTTACATATGATAACCTATATAATTTCCTATTTTGTTAGTGTTAAGATTCAATGATGTTTGAAATAATTATACTACTTTATACTTTCCCAATTATTCCATTATAGTTCCCAAATGACTTTTATATCATAAAATGACAAAAAGTCAAATATTGGTGGATTTTTATTTTCTATAGTGGATACATCTTTCCCTTTTACGAAAGCAACCAAATATTTCTAAAAATAAATGATTGTTAATTTAACTGTTTGGCGACTGAAAGGCAAAATGATAAATTATACTAAAAATATAATAACTAATTTTAGATATTACTTATAAGCAAATATACATAGTATAATGATTAGTGAAATATGATTATGTTAGAATGGATATGTATTTGTATATTGGTATCTATGTTCGTGTGTACGCGTTAATATACTTTAATATAGAATTGTATAACTAACTCATTTAGTACTAACATGATTAAGTGAACTTATTTTTAACCAGCAAGTCATTGTGATACATGACCTCCCCTCCATATACACCTACTTGTTATTTATAATACAAACACCTAAGTATTCACATTTACAAATATGTTTGCCATTATAATTATACTTTTGACAAGAACAAAACAGAATATACGGTTTAATTATGTTTATAGAAGTAGAGAAATTTACTATAAACATTGTAGAAGATTGATATGGTTTATTGGAGAGAGAAAAAACAAATTAATAAATGGCTTGATAAAATTAGATCAGTCAAATTAAAAACAAACTAAAACGAATTACTGGATTTTAAAACTTTTTGCCTAATGAAGTTTTCCCGTATGTAGATAAATTAGTCAGTACCTGATTACCAATCAATGTTTGAATTGATATCATGAAGTGATCAATGTCAGACCACTAACGAAAACCTGGAAGCACTGGATGGCTATTTCGTCCTAGTATGGGATTCCTCAGCAGTGCACATCTACGATCTCAATATTTTAGTTTTCGTCGAATTATACCATTAAAATAAATGATTAGTAATTATAGTGAACTTTGTTTCAATGTAAGATTGTTCAGGTAGGAAGCTGGACAGAGACTGATGACTTCCAACTAAAAGGAAACCTAGGTTCTTGGATTCTTGCGAGTTTCCTAAAACCCGTATACACATAGCTTTTATTCAATTAAATTTATTTTATGCTTACTCAACAATAAAGCTATAAAATGTCATGTATTCAGTAATAAATCATTGTTAATTTGAAACATCGAACTTTATCATGGAATTCACACAGTAGAGCGAACGATTAGTTTAAACATAGTTGAATAATTGTTATTAATTAAAATTGTTACATTGAGAAATAACTTTTTCCAACTGGCTGATGAATCCATCAAGGTTGGTCTTATAGTTTGCTACTTTGCTACCACCATTCATTGGACTTAATATATATATATATATATATATATATATAAGGGCAGTGTTAATTAATAAAGTGACAGCAAGTAAGTGGTTAACCATTTAAAGTTCCTATAATCTCACTTGTGGAGTAAGATACACTTACAGGCGCTAGAACATTTAATTCATTTTCAGAGGAGCAGTATGCATCAATGCAGCGAACAAACAATGGGAGAGATTTTATCGTACCCATATGAAAATCTGGAAATAAGAATGAAGTATAAAAAGTCCCGTAAGAAATAACTTGCCTATCATGAAAAATTTTAAAAACAACACATTATTGGAATCATCGAGTCCAAAATAATTTACAGGGTAAAACTTTAAATAATCTTTATTATCCACTGGATTCACTTTTAATAAACAGTATAATGAAGTACTAAATCGTATTTATTCACTAGTTCTTTGGTGAACAAAACACGAGTGGAGACAATCGAATGCATTTAAGCACCAATTACAGACTATCTCACTAAATTCTGATAAGCATACAGTAAGCAGTTAATTTGCAAAATAACAATCAATGGTCTCAATCTTCACTATTCCCTCTGTAAATATCAGTTCATCTTCTCTAATTCCATCGTTCATGTATTTTCCTGCCAATTGCGTTTCATTTCATTTCCTTCCTTATTGGTCTTCTGCCAAAATTTATTCCTTGCCTGACCATCACCATATACTACTTATATGGATATAAGTAGACCACACTACAGTTCTACTTACTTTCACCCTACCAATATTTATCATAATTTTATATTTAGCCAACTTAGATTACTCTAAATAATGAGTATCATCATCAACTTGATATTTTCATCGTATTTTAACCACTACTTTTTAATATCATCGTTATTATTACCATTACTATTATGTTATTATTATTATTAGATTATTGTTATTAGCCCCATCACTACTTTCTTTCCATCTAGGTACCTTAAATTTTAATTTTATATTCCATTTTTTTATTTTTTTTTTATAAAAAAATGTATTTTGTCCACTAGATAGTATGTTTGTTAAAACTTTTCAGAGAGAAAAAAAACTTTTATTTCTTTTTAATTCTATACTTTAGTTAAGAAAACCAAAAAAAATAAGCAAAATAAAAAAGGGAAAAAAATTTTCGATAGACAAGTAAAGATGAATTTTATCTTTTGACGTGCTTATTATTAACTTTTTATTTAATTAGTTAATTTATTATGAAACTATCAATTATGTAATGATATATTATTGTTATATTTGTCATAAAATAAAAAAAAAAGAAATGACAAAAATTATTAATTTTGTCATTAAATTTTAATAATTAAAAAGTTAGTTAGCTTGATTTTAATATCTTAAGGTTTTCTTTCATTTTTTGTTTCTTAGTTTGATTAAAACAAAAATTACTAGCTTGTTGTATAAAAGTTTTATATTGAAAATTTATTAAAGTCCTCAATTACTCTGGTACGTCCAAGAATAAAGAGAGTCAGCTGTTTCTCTACAAATGCTCTCACAAGGCTAGGTGCATACAACCATTGTCAGGGAACTCCTACTCACTGCCTTCTCGTTGCATTACTGTTGTTTTCTGAGATTGAGAGGATGAAAAGTGAATGTCCGGCACTTTAATTGGGTTAGTGGACACACAGGCTCCACCTAGGGGATTTAGAAAACCCTGATTCCAAGCCAATGGTGCACATGGGCTCCAGTATCCTGATGGAACAAATGACGCATGAATCAATTGTTGGTCACCGGCCACCATGTGACTACATCTTCTGACGTTGCTCCACTGCCTTGTGGACTAGACCTACAAGTCAAATGCTCCAGATGTGGTCTTCTAAGAGAACCACCTGCTTCAGTTTAGGCACCCGGACAGAATCCCAGCCCTCACACAAGTCGAATTATTCATTTGGCGCATATATATTTGGAACCTTCTTGTACCTCTGTTTATATGCTTAAATAGTAATAATATTTTGTAACATCTTTTTAAAGCAAGAACATAATTTGTAAGTAGTTTTTTTCAAATATTTGATTTTGGGTTATATCTTGTTAGCTGAATAGTATTTCTTTTGACAGAAATAATTGAGCAGTCTGCTTGAATAACTGGCCCGCCTGTTTCTGCCATCTAGATATTTCAACAAGTTATCTCAATTAGGTTTGTTTTAACACATCATTATGTCTTTTAATCGCATAACCTATTCAGGTGCGTTTATGAAAAGTTTACGATCTTTCACTGACATGATGGTGGCTGACAATATACGTTGAAAACAATGAAAATTATTCAGATGTCGATTCGTGAACTGATTACATCTTTCTGGTGAGTATTCAACATTTTTATTGCCAAGATCAATCAAGAAATGAGAAAAGGAACTTGTTGAAATACTTTGTGTTAAGAATTCTATATTGTACTAAAATTTAATATTGAATAAAGGCATTAATAATGATAGATGTAAGAAAATAAATGGAAAATCATCGCGCTGTTCATAATGACTATTATTCAAATGAAACAAGTTGAGATTGGATCCCAAAAATGGTCGTTTATGATTAAGCTGATATTTATTAGTTCACTATATATTGAAAAGTGACTTTGCTTGTAAACTGGATATATTGTGTTCATACGAATGAGTAATTATTCTTTACAAAAAAGGATTCAGTCAATCAAAAGTCATGAATATCAAGATCCTGATCATTAAGTAACTGGTATTCAATCAAGCGACTTCTGTATTTTCAGTGTATATGACCTGATATGTGTCAGCCTACTAAATAAACACGGTTATGCAAGTAGTTCAAAATTAATGGTGTAGCTGCGATTACCTATAGTTCCTGGTTTACAGATAAAATCCTGTTTCAATGAATAAAAGAACAGACTGAAAATGCAACTTCAACTCCAAAAAGTGTTTGATGAAGTCATATTCAACTGATTACTTTTAATTTCACTACCTAAAACTTTTCTTTAAATCTAAGACAAGACTAACGAAATCATTCAGTTTAAAGTAAAGACTAGCTCCATTGATAACAATCAATAACAATCTTTCTATAAAACTACTTCATGTTTTTTTGAATAGATGAACTAGCAAATCCAAACCCATTACTTAATTGCTTATCACGAGAATTTGAGGTACTATGATAAATTCAGTTTAAATCATAGTTGCTTTCAAGGAAAATAAAACAATTCTCTCAGATCAGTTCATTTACCATAAATTACCTAAATACCGCAATATATAATTTTCAAATCAATACAATTGAGAATTTCGAATCCAGTCATTTTATTGTTATAAATAAATGTTCAAGGCCGGACACTAAGGTTTACTAAAGTCTTTGTTGTATAATAACTGAAATCATTTTTTCATAAAATCACCTTAGTAATTCTGGTTTATGATACAGAATGGTTTTTACATTGTTTTTCTCATCTCGTACATTATTATTATCTTTGTTTCTCCTCACCTTCAAACTTTTTCACATACGTCCCAACGACTATATGTGTGATCGGATAGTTAGAAATATATTGCTCAAATATATCATAGACTTCTAATAACGTTTGTCTTATCTTCAGATCATCCGAATATATATACATTTGTGAGCAAATAATAGCTGATAATATCATCTATAATTACTAATGCCTATGATCAATATCTGTAATGTCTGTAATCAATAATTGGCCCAAAACAACTGATCATTATTGCTGATAAAATATATTCCATATGTATATGTTCCCTTTTCACACAGAGTTTGCTTACTACTTTACAAATACAATGATTACTATAAAAAAGTACTTGAGAGTTGAATTTGTGAATTTTTAATTGCGGATGAAAAAAAACCCTGAACTAATTTAAACATGGATTTAATTAAAACAAGTAGAGTAGGAATAGGTAATGAATTTACTGTAGGAAAAACTGATGACGTTTTTTTATTCACTCTTAGTGATCATTTTTACTCTCTAATATTAATTATTCAAGATGGTGAAGAGAGATTGTTAAGTTCTATCTGACTTACAATCATTACAAAATATGTAATCCTCATTCAAATTTCAAATCTTCCTGTATTGGGTGGAATTTAATGCTTAAGAACAATATATTACAGAACACTCAGTGTTTTAGTCTTCATTCTTATCAATATTTTGAGATCTTCATACCATATTTCGAAAATTTAATTGAAATTAAAAAAGTATATTTATGTCAATGTACCATGCAGACATGAGTCAGGGAATCTTGCGTTGAAACAATGGCTTAAATTGGTTATTGGCAAGACGTACCATGCAGATTAGGCTATTACTGAAAAAACACGATCCATGCTTCGCAAAAAATATGAAGAGCACGTAAACGATTATTTCATATCCCACTGAGTTTGCATTTGTACATATGTACTTGAACATAAATACATAGGGAGGAGTAATCGTTATCTTAAATTATAGGAAATGTGCTAAATTGGCTGCAAAAATAAATAAAACCAAATAACACAATAAGAATATGTATAAAAAACACCCATCTTCCTTCCTTGCTTAACACAGCTGATAAAGGTCATATGATTAATCTTAACTCAGCCTTCATGGGCATCTATTTCACACATATAAATACCTCAACAAATAAATATACATGGAAGCACTGGACGCCCGTTTCGTTCTATTGTGGGACTCCTCAGCAATGTGCATCCACGATCCCGCCTTGCGAGATTCGGATCCGGGACCTATTGGTCTCGTGCGCGAACGCCTAACCTCTAGACCATTGAGCCTCCAGGTTTTCCATGGTGGTCTAGCTTCAATGAGCTCATGATCTCAATTATTAAAACTACTAAAATATCTATACGAACCCCTTCTGAAAATAAACATACGGTCAGATTATTTAAAGTGTATTGGAATAGTATATATTACATAGTTCTGGTAAAACTATCATTTCATTATATTGTCTTTCAAAATTAACCTTATTTAGGAATTGTTTTTATCACAATGAGTATGAAAAGAGAATTTAAATGATTAAGGTAAATGAAGATAGTTTGGTTTCCTAATATTCTATATTTTATCTGTAACAATTACGTTTAAAATTCTTAAATACTACTAAAAACTAAAAGGTAATAATAAACGACAGATAATTTACAGTGTACAGTGTTGGATAATGGAGATAATGGAGATGAGTTAGATGTCATTGATGGCTTTCTCTCATAAGTAGTTACTAATGAATAAAGAACTAACTAATGATCAAGCAGTTTTGTCAACCGTTTGTATTATTTAAATGTCGGTTTTATCAAAAATGTGTCAGTAACTGAACAACTTTTGAAAACGAATAAGGTTTTTTGTTCTAGGTTAATCTGATAGTAAATATACACAGGAATGACAGAATAGAATTGAAATTTATAGTTTTATAAGAGAGGAATAATAATGCAATAAAAGACTGATCACAAGTTGGATGATCTTAAAAAAAAGTTGAACCATAAAATGGATCTGTAATTCAACAAGTATACACAAATGAATGAATGAATAATTATTGATCGATGTGACTGGAAAAACTTAAGATAGCCTGAAAATGAAATGTACGTTCTTACACACAATAGTGTAGTAGTTTTTAAATCTTCAGCATATTATTGTCATTATTCTACCAAATCAAAGGGTTTACGAAAAAGGTAAGAACCCATACGCTGTAAATTTGATAATGATATGTTTAAGGTGTTGCTGTGTTTGAGGTTGAATTATGAACCAGTTAAATAATATGAAAATAAATAAAATCTCAAGAAGTACAACCTCGTTACAGACAGCTTGAATAGGTAAGCTGAAAACCATTTGTTTGATGTGAAAATGAATGATTTCATTAAATTGGAGACGTATTTAACTGGCTTTTCAATAGCTTTAAATTAATCTCAGACTTAGTTTATTTGTTTACTTTCCTTTCTCTGTTGTATAAATAAACACATATCAAATTTAATACTTGACTAGAAATGCTTTTAATTTCAGAGTTCTTCATTTGTCTATTAAACAACTTTCTAATACAAGGAAGAACTCAACAATGCACAGTGCTTTCTAATTTTCAGTGATTCTCTATTTAAACCTAGTCGGTGGTACCTCCATAAAGTAGAGTAGATTTTTCAATGTTTTCAACTTTTTATACGAGTATGGGGTATGGTCTAAATAATCAGAACATAAAGCTAAAATGTTATTATATATTGGTAACCTTCTAAGTTGTCTATCAAAATTATTTATTGCATTCTCAGTAGGAAAATGACTGAACTTGTACTAAATTGCGGATGATAAATCTGAATGATCGTCCTACTTTTTAAACTAGCTTCTTATCAACCTAGTTGTTTCAATACAGCACCTAAATTGTATATAAATCATTTATTGTCTTCAGTATTATGCCACTGTAAGTAATGTCTATGACTGTGGCAATAATTGACGCTAATTAAAATATCACAGAAAGAATCGTTTCGTTTATTACTGCAAGTAATATGTGTTGGTAAGTATTAGCTGGCATAAAACATTAGTTCAACTTCATAATATCAAACTTTAGTCAATACAATACTATGTCACATAGAGTGTTGCCCGAATTGCTAGTTAATCAATATAATTCCGTCATCAGTAAAAGCTAAACAAATATGACATTAATTACTACTCATAGATGAGTCAATGTGAACCATTTTTCTTATCTCTTCTCTAAAGAACTTATTTTTAAAATTTAGTTGAAAATTTAAAGAGCTAAAATCTACTCATAAGTAGATAACTTGGGAGAATAAATTTAATCGGAACATTTAAATTATTGGTGATAGTCAAAGCTTCTTTCAAGTATTTTGTATGATACATTTTGACGAGTACTTTTCTGAACCATGCATCTATCTCTTTACCTATTCTTCAATATATATCTCAGATTTTACAAGTCTTCAAATTGATAAGCTAGTCACTAGTGCTAAAACCAGTTATCATCGGATTATGTTTCTGGTTTCCTTGTTGAAAACATGCTGAAATTCTATTTTAGGGTATTTAGAATGGCAATGTCTCTACTGCAATCATATTATAGGTAAAACAATATTGTTTCAATAGTCCAGTTATTATGAAAGTGTCATCTGAAACTAAGTTACATGTTCTCTGAGTACAACAACTTCTCTGTAAGAACTAAAATAATTTTGTTGCTACTCATTAATATCTTTGTTTATGAAGATTAACTTATACACAATAAGATCTGAAATCATATCTTAATATCGAATTTACTATACGTTCCAGAGTATAAATGAAAAAGAACTTTCATTCCACTTATTTTCCATAGTCATTTGATTTATGTTACCATAACCAGTATCAGTTATATCTTGTCCTGTATACATACAATGACATTTTTCTGTACCAATCTTTTGCTCATATCCTGCTCAACAACTGAAAAAAACCAAACGCTACACGAATAAGACAACCATTGATTAAACAACCATTGGAAGACAAATAATTTTAACACTTTGATTTAAAAATTAACATTTTTTTGTTTTAAGGATACCTCACGCAAATTGTGAAAAAAAACCCCGTAGAAATTCAATTTATATTTAGTCTCTGTTAAATTTACATATGAAAAATTACTATGGAAATTTTGCTTTTTTTGTAATCAACTCGTTTTTGTTTTATTCATATTGTCTATTCGTTTTGTCGTAAATTAGTTATGCTTTATATGTGTTTACCATTTTCTGTCAGTTTAGTCTATGCTTAGTTCAATAATTAAACAGATAGAATATAAATCAAATATAATCTTTTTTGTTTAAGTATAGAACTAGGGTTATTGAAGAATATTCAGGATACAATTATATCTATGGAATGAAAGTATTATAAAAAAAAGTCACTATCGTGATATTATCCATTTGGCTATTTGGCGTGATTACTTGCTTCGTTTTTTTAGATTTTGACTAGTTAGTGTTTTATGATATCTACTACTGAAAATACTGGAAAATATTCCTATATGTAAATTAAAATGAAAAAAGAGACAGAGGTATGGATTGGGTTAAGATAGGTGGTAGATTATTAGGAAGACGAAGAAAATGTACATTGTTAGTCCTTGATAAACCATGATGATAATATTTATTAATATCCATTTAGAGCAATAACAAAAAGGTCCACAGTATAAGTAATGTTTTAGAATTTTCATAATCACACCTATATTCAACAGGATGTTAGTTTCATTTGGATGAATCAAATAAGCAAGACCGATATAAGTGCCTTGTAGTATGTGTAGTAATATAAAATAGATAAGGTTAAGTAAAGACAGGAATTAAAAGGAACATTAAAAATGAAATGACGGTACTTAAATTTAGCAGATTGATCGGGATCATCGAATTCTGTAGTGCTGTGCTTCATTGATCGTTGACCTGCATAACCGTTATAACAGAACATCTCAGCGGTGCATACACCCAGAAGGCACGGAGAAGCGACAACTCTAATTTTATTATCAAATGACGCAGATTGGAGATGCCGGTGAGCCAACTCACTTTGACAAAGTGTTAATAAATATTTATAGTCAGATAAAGATCAATGCCAGACACTGTGATAAATAGAATTATATATGTAAATGCACATACGCTCATATAAAAAAACAGTCAGGGTTGATAAGTGAATAATTAAGAAGGTGAAAACATGACTCAAGATTCATAGGTAAATTGGCTTGTCCTGAAGCTATAATATGGTATATAGGCTTAACATATCAATTGACACTACACTAGTTTTCCTATTGTAATTAACCAAAATATTATACATTAGGTTTCTAAATATGAATATTATCATGAAGATTTTGGCTAGCAAACAATTGAACATTCCGAGGGTTGTATATCACAAATTACTCAATTTCGTAGTTATTCTGGCTCTATAGAATAATAAGGATGTTTTCTCAGAGATAATGTCGAGTAACTGAATATTCTTAGTTCTCATCTTATTAACAAGGTTAATGATGTTTTGGAATGTGTGTGAGTTGAAGTTGGACTAAGAAAATTTCTCCTCTCATAACACCAAAATTTAAGTCAGTATTGAAGAAACAAAGGATCCATGGAACTGAAATTAAGTAGCTATCTGATAAATGCTTACTGAAAACACAATTTTCAGTCTGAACAAACGTAAAAAGACAAATACCTAATTAGTAGAACCATATTTACTGAAGCGATTAATACAAACCATTATGGATACAAAGGAAGAGTATGATCAAAGCACTTGTAAACGGATATTTGTTACAAACTTAATTGTTAGCTGTCAAAGAATACTTTCTTTCCCTAAATCCCTTTTTTTAGATTAAAATCAATTTATCTGAAACACATATAGTTGAGTGGTTTACATAATTCATCACATGTTAATTGAAGAGTGAAATTCTCAAACTATCAGCATAAAACGATTTCTCTTCACAAAAATTACTAAGCAATCTTTACGAATTGTAGGATTGATCAGCTTAAATTTCAACCTTGAATTTCAGTACCCACTTTTGATTTACAGTAAAAAACAAAGTGCTATTTATGGTCTAGACAGTGAAATCGTAACCTCTTGTTATATGCACCTTTTGATCTGGTTGGTTACGTAATATTGTTTCATAATCTCTTTTGACGTAATTTTCCCCATTTATTGTAATATAGGGAATTATATTTGTTAGACAACCATTAAAAAGAATGGAACAACAGATAGCCATTTAATCCTGATATAAGGCTCCTCAAAATTTATACCTACAACCCAAACGAGGATCGAAGTCAGGATCTTCCGGTTACCTGAATAGCAATCAACTTTTCACCCCCCCCCATTTAGTATCCGACGGTTCACGTATCTAATTTAATCAAGTATTATGAGATCACGACGAGACCTCGAGATCCTGACTTTGATGCATGGTAGGGTGGTAGACACATTCTGTTGAGGAATTTCATATTAAAAAAGAACAATTGTGTCCTAGTTATGGTTTAACTACAATCAGCTCTTGATGTAGAATGTGAAAACCATTCCCCATATTTATCTTCTCCAGTCGTATATTCTACTCGTTGAATTCTTGTCTAGTTGTTTTTTCAATGATTAATCTCACCATTTTCATTACTTCTTTTATATTACCGATAAAAGGTTAAACTTCACAAGTATATCAATTGATATTTTGTTTATATATGTCTAACAGACTCCCGACGAAGTTGCTGATGTTCGTCGAATTAATTTATAAAACAAAAGCCTTATTGTTATGTTCCTTATTTGAAAAAACAATTGTTAAATAAATTATTATAATACCATTTACATCAATCATACACTGTTATTCCAGTCAGTTGTAAATACCCAAAGAAAGATGCTTTATTCTATCTGGTAAAAATGATCAGTCAGTTCATTGAATCGTCTATTCATATCATTTATGAATAACAAATATAAGATAGAACTTTGAATAGTGTTCTTAGGTCATATTTTTTCCATAATTAGAAGAAAAGTACATTTGAAGTAAATGATTCGTTTCTTACTGGTTC
This sequence comes from Schistosoma mansoni, assembly GCF_000237925.1. Classification (NCBI taxonomy): domain Eukaryota; kingdom Metazoa; phylum Platyhelminthes; class Trematoda; order Strigeidida; family Schistosomatidae; genus Schistosoma; species Schistosoma mansoni. Next base: position 2,497,166 of record NC_031498.1, on the reverse strand, counting down.
TATTGTTCATTGATTCATCTGTTTTTTCTACAATTTAACATGATATTAATAATCTTTTCCAGTGTGTATGCATATCAATGTGCTTGTTACAATTTATATACATGTGGACTATTTATTTTTGTCTAGGTTTCATGAAGTAGTATTTTGTTTATCAATTCTAACTCATTTTGACATATAAATGTATATCCGTCTATCAATATTTTATCATAAATGCCAAGTTTTAATATGTTCATGAATTCATTACAAATGTCATTATATCTAGTTACTCAATTCTAAGAAGCTTCCTTTTGCTTGTATACGTGTAAAATAGGAAAGTATTTAGTCAATTAAAGTGAAAGATGTATTTTAGATGTACGTACGGGATATGTAGATATCTTCATGTTGATTTAATAGTTTGGTTGAGTTATGAAGAATATACAGTCACATAATATTGAGTTGTTTCATGTAATAACAAAAGTGACAGTGGGTATAAGTATGAAATTAGTATTCATTCTACATACCAACTTACAAAAGTCATCTTTTGTGACTAATGCAATATGCAACACGATTAATGAAGCTTGTCATTCAACTAGACTGTATGGTCATAAATTTAATTTTGTTTGGACTATTTTTATCGGTTCACCTGTTAACATATTCTGTTGAATTGTCTGTTCAAAGATAAACTTGATAAAGTTTCGTTACTTTATTAAACAAAGAAACCGCTTGATGTTAGATTTTTAAGTTTATATAACTGAGTTAGTTATTATAGTCAAAGAGACTTTTTGAACTTATGTTTGTCATGACAACAATTGATGTTATTAAGGCAAAAATTGAGACGAAGGTATACATAAGTAATTAACAGTAATTTATAAATTCATTTTAAATTAATATGATCTTTCAAATACATTATCATTTTCTTTACTTCAGACTTCTTTATGACTTCTTTCAATGTAACTTTCTCTCTGACGATTCCAAAGTTATTCTCTTTTTATTACCACAGAAATCAAAAGTAGTATCTTACTTTATACAAAAATTATTGGTGTGCAATATATATTTAATGAATTCAGTTGAAATGAAATCAAATGAAATAGTTGAAGGATGACTTTTGTCACAAATTGGCATTAGCTAGTGAGTCATTAAAATATGAGGACACTGCAGCCTCTTTCTATTTATTTTAAGTTTTCACCATTCGATAATCAGTACCCTACATGGAAATGTTTGTAGAATTTTTAGCTCTCACTACAAACTTATTACGTGTAAGTCACCAAGTCAGAGTTTCATCATTTACATTTACAAATTCATTTATTTTTGCAATATAAAATAAATTATAGCAACCTTCCTACAATTAATTTCGATTATGGTTAATTTTGGTTAAGCCTTTTTATTAACTTACTTAACAGACATCGTCGTTTGGATAGTAGCAATTTGCATATTTCTTTGTACTGTTATGACCAGTAGAGCACATGATACTCTAGCCAAAATGTTGATGGCTTAAGTATCAGTCAATGACTCATACACCTTCCCATATATGTATAAACGCAAATCCTATTATCAACTTTTGTTTTGTTTTGCTGTGCCCTTATTAAATTTGACTACAAATTGCCTATGTGATTGCTTGCTGCTCGCTCTCTCGCTCGCTAATATTCGCTCAGGTGCTGGTAGCTTTCTGGCTTGAGCCATTTTACAGTAAATTGTAGTTGCTGCTTCTCTTTGCACCGTTATGATTGGAATTATAACGGTTATCAAGGTGAACGATTAACGAAGCACGGCACTACAAACTATTATCCCATTCTGTCAGTAACTTAATGTCCTCTATCAATCACGACTTTCTGAAGCCGGATAATTATAATAAATAACAATAATCATGTAGTTGAAGTGTTATGATGATCAAAACATTTGAAATATTACCGTGAAACCAAACGGAAATTATTTAAATGACCTGAGACTATTTCTTTTTATATCTTATGTTATCAATATGTCCAAGATTGACATGGTAAGCAGCAAATACAGAACTCATGAATGTACTTTCCTTTTAGCTTTAATGGATAATATAGTTAAATTTTATAGTTTGACTAACTTTATTATACTCTAGGTGTAGTAGAAATGATAAAATGCATAGAATATACTGAAACTTCACATTCCATCTCTCATCATTTTAACTATTAGAAATGAATGACTGTAAAATAAAATATACAGAATAACAAATGGTAAATGAACTATTTGAATAGAATGCACTGGGTGTTTTTATTACTTCCATCAATTTCGGTACTTATTCTAACACATTGATAAACATAAAGTTTTCAAAGATTTTTGGGGGAGACATATTAGAACAGCTGACGAATTATATAATATATTGTGTAATAAACAAGAAATACCATGTTTACATTTAAATATAAAGACACTTTTTTTTGTACTTTATTCATTATATTAATATTAAAATTTTCAATGTTTATCTTCATATCTCATTTAATTTTGATTGTTGTGTAGTTTGACAGTTGTTCAAGATAATGATTTTGTCATTAAATGATATAAAATAATAATTCTTTAATTATATAAATTATCAGAAGGGGTTTCTTATGGAGATTTTATTGATTTTACAGTTGAAATTAAGATGGTCTAGCTTCAATTGATTCATGATTTCAACAATAAAATTACTCAAATCTCCACAAGAAAACTCTTCTGATAATAATCATATGCTCACTAATGACTGGCTTCAAGAGATATTTCCTGGAGTTCTAGTAAGAAGCAGTGACCAGTGGAGTTCAAACAGGTCTGCTGTGAGATAGTAACTCACTGAAGACAATAGTGGACGGTTGCTCAATTTCGTGTGTTGGTTGATGTTAGACATTAACACCGTTGGATGACAGCTCAGTGGTTTGGAGGTTAAGCGCTCGCTCGTGAGACTGATAGGTGATGGACTCGAATCTCTTGAAGCGGGATCGTGGACATACACTGATGGGGGAGTCCCACAATAGGACGAAACGGCCGTCTAGTGCTTCCAGGTTTTCCATGGTGATCTAGCTTCAATTAACTCAAGTTTTCAAATATAACATTTTAATGAATCGAGGATATGAAGACAAGTTGTTAGTCAGCTGAAATCTCTAGGAAGTGATACACAACAAACGATCTTTATAATGTCACCATAAATTAAAACTGGTTAATTTTTAGTTATATGCTTATTTAAGGCATTTAGGCTACTTAAAACAGTATATATATATATATATATATACACATAAATTTATTTTCTCTACTTCGTGGGTGTGACATTTTATCTCCTAGGTCATTTTTCACTATTCTTATTCATATTTTAAAGGTTATGAAAATTTTAATATTATCGTTCTATGCATCTTTTCATTAACTTTACAACAAACAACTAGGAACCCAAAAAGAAAAATAATTTTATTTAAACTACGTTTCCTTATTAACATAATTGTACTAGGACTTTTATGTCGATTGTTGATCAGATCAGTAACAAAGCATGATTAATGGTGACTAGAAATTTGCATTTTTCAAATGTCATCAAAATTGATTTAATTTTGTTATATATCACCTTGTAATTTATGCTTTGTCTTAAACTGGAATAAAAGGAAAATATGTGTAGACTTGGTAAAAATATTATATGGCAGGGTTAAAGATTACTTGGTAAGACCATCATTTATGGACGAACTGATCAGATTTAGGACGACAGGTTTTAGATGTTGGCGCGAAATTCATTCATCCATTTGTCTAAATAGCGTTTTGACATTTTAGATGATGTCGGTTCGTGATGAAAATCTTAAATCTAATTCTTAATCTTAACCCTCAACTGTAAATCATAATTTTAATTTCTCACATTGCTTTGTAACGATCATTTAGCTCTAGTAAGTAGGTAGATATTGCCAAGATCATTTTAGTGTCTTTCAAAAGTCGTCCATAAATTATATTCTCACTGATTGTTTCGAATAATATTTGCACTTAGTACGATATGATATATTAGAATATAATTACTAATCTTTACTGTTATTTACAAGAAGGTTAACTTCTGTAAAATTAGGAATAAACTGCAAATTTGTGAAATTTCATTTCAAAATCAAACAAGCAAGAGTCCAATAATCAGTGTGTAAACCTCAGCTCTGGTAAGAATACTTTGTTCAGCTTCAAAATAACCATTATCATTTCCAATATGTTTATTGAAAGTGTAGAATGATGTCGAACTGTTATAGCCTTGTTTGAGACATTTTAATATTTTTCACTTATGATTGCTTTTAACCGAAAGCGTTAGTTTGAAAGTGTTGTTAGAAAGTGGTAGATATGAAACTCATTAATTTGCTTTAGTGTCGGTAGTACAGTTAAGTCGAGTGAAATTATATATATATATATATATAATTTTCTAAACTACAGTAGACTACTGAAAATTGTATAACCAAGAAAAAACATATAGTCCCCTATGTCATCTTGAAAAGAGCAAGAATAAAGATTTGGGCAGAATAGCATGAATTCATTTTATTTCGTTTGGTTCTTGTCAGCTATTTACAATCTATGATATTTAAAACATAATTACGAAATATGTTTAAATTATTTCCATGAAAGAGTTTATTTGGAAGTTGTATTGTAGACACATCAGTATAGTATAGCAATGGTGTAAATGAATTTAATAGATTGAATAAAATGTTGTAAATGCATACTATGTGTAAAAGAAAATTTTACAACATTGATAGTAACGAAAGACCATGGGGCTAGACTATAAGTGGTTACGTAATGAGTGAACGCCGGTTATATGTAGGAATTAAATGAATAAAGCTCATTTAATTAAAATAAGATTACTAATCCAGAAGGCAGTCGAAATAAAAAACGTAACTATGTAAACAATTAAAAGGAAGAATGAAGGAACGAAAGGGTATTTGTCACCAAGGCAACTAAAGAGTAATAACCATCTCTTTTTGAACACATAAATTTAGTTTCTGACGCCTGGTAGCAACGGCCTCAGCGAACTACAGAAGACTGGAATTTGACTGCTAATTAATAATCTTGAAAGATTGCAAGTTGTCGGCTCGATGCCCAGTATCTTAGAGATGTTTAGTGATCGAGCTGTTTGAAGTACTTTCTTTCTCCTGCTTTAAGGTTCTTTGAATATGCTCAAAAATTTTAAGATCTATCCTCCCATCCATTCAGCCAATTTAGCTGTTTTAGCGGGTGCACGTAAATTAATAAACACAGCTGGAGGTAACATGAAAGAGGTGCTTATCGATCTTTGTTGAACATGTTGTTTTATATAGTATCAATAGTTTGGCTGTCAGGTAAGTTCTGGCTAATTCGGTGTTAAGCCTCCTGCTAATTGTGCTCTTTGATGTCATCATTTTTGAAATCTGGATTTATAAATATTAGCTTTTTTATTGCCTATAGTCATGCCCGCCTTGCTTTCTTTCAATTTTTTATATTTGCCAGTAAATTTCGGTTGGTAGCATTTATGGCTTAGGCATTTTTCAACGTTCATCAATTCTTCTTCTAGGTTGTCGGTGGTATATTATATCCTTTCTACTCTATAAAATAATGTTTTAACCAACTCTTTCTTTTAAATGATTGAACAAAAACTATTGAAATTTAAGTAAAGGTTATTTCAAATACTTGCTATTTGTTTTACATCAGCAGTTTCAAATTTCTATCTCTCTCTATCACTGTCTCAATCCTAAAGCTTAATGAAAAGAAACCCTCACGTGCACATACACACTTATTTAATTTGACACATTTGTTCTCCCTTATTTCTTATTAGATTATGCATGTCACTTTCTATATGAAATCAGTTGTCATGACACCAATCAACTTATTAACTACGAACTTCCTGGATGAATATTGATGATATTTTAAAAGGTCTAATATATATATTTGTGAAATGTACAAGCATTTTGTTCATTTTATTTTTGTTTAGGGAAAAGGTGTAGATGTTTGAATAGCAGAGAATCCTTTTCTAATATTCCCAGTTTCATTTTTTTTATTCATATCACTTATCTTGTCAAAAAAGCTTTCCTTTTTTCAAAATATCAAGTCTGAAATCTAGTTTACATTTTTATGATTTTTAATATGAACCTAATGAAAGGTTTTGGCTTCCAAAAATAATCAGCAAAAAAAATTGGCAGAAGAATTTTACTAATTAACTTTCGTAACATACACAAAATATTTCACTTCATCGCTGTTTACGCAACTACACAAGATGACCTTTCTAAAAGTTAAGAACTTGAAAATTATTTAGGTTCACATGATGTATATATAAATATATATATATTTTTACTAGGTGCAGATTCTTGTACATGACTTCAAACTACACCTAATTAGCGAGTTGTAACGATACTATCAGATTCTCTAGACTGAAGTAAACGAAAAGGCTCGAACTCATTACTTGTTATTTCAAAGTCGAACCTGTTTACCATTAAGCCACCTCTCCACAATACATATTTTTATACACATTCACAGTAGTAAATATGCCAGTTCAAAGATTACGTTAAACAATGACTAACTTCATATTATGGTTTTTTGGATGATAGTCTGTTTTCTCTGCTTCAAGATGTCAAATGTTGTCAAAAACGTTCAATCCTTAGACTCATAGATTATTATGTCCATTCACAACAATTATTCATAAATCGCAGTCTTTAAGCTTTGTTCCTATCGAGTTTTATAAGTGCCTCTGACTGTGTATATAATGCTGCTCTGATATTATGGAATCCATCAAATTAAGCTGATGACAAGTGCATCAAGAATAATGTCAGAAAATGTATCCAACAATTCAATAAGCCTCAGATTGGATTAAACGAAAAGTATCTTCAGCTCTTTTTAATTACACTGCGTCCATATAATTAAAGCATTCAGAGCTCTTTATCAGTCAGTTTATTCATTTTCCTGATAGAAGTCAATCTCGTCTCCTACTTTTAGGGGAAATTTTAGAAGTATGACCAAATAACTTGGATCTTTGTGTTAAGAATACGTTTGTAATACCCCCACCTATTCTTCTTGACAGAAGACCTATTAGATGATGTTAACAATTTTATTCTTCGCCTCTTTCGTAGGCCTGCTCTACTATTTATATATATCTGACCTGATTGTTCACATGGATTTTTTCAAATAATCCCGATAATTATTATTTTAACAGGAATATTTTCCCAACTCACTGATTTCCTATGTTGAGATGTTTGATCTTGTGCTCATAATGTTATCATAATTAGTAGTATTATTATCAGTTTTACTTCATGTGTAATACTAATATCAAATTTTTATTTTAGCATTTTATAAGAATATTCCTTGATTCTATATCATTGTCATAATAAGTTCTTATGATGTCGGGACACAGTTGAACACTTTAAATAAACAAATTTCTAAAGTAGCTGCATACTAAGTTAAAACTTGATGAAGTTTCCACTGAAAACATTTTTATCCCATTATACCTCTTCTCCTAATTCATAAAATAGGAATTTCAGGTATTTTAAATGTCACTTTCTATCTCACAGATATATTTCATACCTTTACAAATATTTTAAATATTAAAACTAATACAGAATAATTCATGACATTGAGTACGCTGTCAATTCTACTAAATTTATTGTACGGATGGCTCGTTGGCAAACTCAAGGAAGCCTCAAGAAGCCCAGAAAGAGCCGAAAACATCCCGTTCAATCACCGCTAGAGGAACATTCTAGAATGTCGATGTGTGGCTCTCTTATTGATTAAACAAGAAGGATCCCCTATGTGTCCATTGGCTATCCAAAATGATGATTTACTTTCAGCCGAAAACTACAAATACATGAGTTTTTTGTACTATATTTGATACTGTTTGGAACAATATTCCTACTTACTAGTCTTCTGTCTTCTAATTTTGCGACTTGGGAGGGTTTAAGCGTTTGAGTGCTCAAGTATTACGCGACATACTAGGAATCTAAGTTCGAGATATAACATTTATAGCTAGCACTATGTTGATTTCATGAAAATGCACCATCAACTTTTTCTACTCTATTCTTATTCTTTTTGTTTACCATAACGAATTATTTCTAAAATTATCTTGGAAAATTGATTACTTCATAGGGTCAGGATATATGATGTGCCAAGAAAACGATGCAATTTAGCGATGTCATCAAACTATTGTACCAACTTGACCATAATGTTAAATTGATCACTTAATTAAAATTCATAGTAATCATGCTCTGAATTAAAGATATGTTTATAGCCTGTTTATTGTCGTCTCAGTCATTTCACTTCTCAGATTATCTACTTTATGTTCCATTGAATTTTATGCAGTATGTTGGGGTGATCCAAAAAAATTTCTCTCAATAGACAAGAAAAGCTCAGGAAACATTAAGAAGCCTTTTATCTAATCAGCGTTGACTAAAAGTTTTGCTAGAAACATCACGAAAATGATAAGTCACATGTAGAGTTTCTGATTGACTGATTACTACATTGCTACTATGTTTAGTAGCATTCTAGAATTTTCAGGAAAACCTATGGACTTCTAAAATACTAAAAAAAACCCTATATTTTCTGTACATAAATGAACCTTTGGAGTAAAGTGCTTCTCTCATATTTTGAGCCTTTTCTCTCGTGTTCAAGTCGCTGTGTAGATCTAGCTTGGAGTTTACGAGACAGGCTTTGGATCCGAATATAGCGTTGAATTAACAAGACTTATCAAAGTACATAAAATAAAGTTTAAAAAAATGGATTGAAACTACCATGACAACCTATTTTAATTGTATTGCTATCGTTGTTATGTATATACGAAATGAGTAACATTATACAAGATAGTACTTTTGACCCATTTTTTATGTGACTTATTTTATTTATGTCTGAAACGATAAAAAAAAGATAACAAATAAGCGGAATATCACACCAACTGCTCATATTGAATTTCACATGTAAAGTTATTTAGCTTTTTTGATTTTACATAGATTATATGACACAACGGTTAGTAGTTGTTTTGTTACATACATATAGATATATATTCCTTAGTAGTTATATCTTCAGTAAATTTTTAAGTGAACTGTGTTTAATCAATAAATTCGGAGATCTTTTCAAGAGTTGAGGGACTAATTGATTGACAACAAGATATAAAGATGTAATCAAATGAAATTCAGCTTGATTATATTGTTAGTGTTGAAAATGTCAAGAAAAATGACATAACTCATACTGATCGGAGTAAAAAAAGTGTCTGTCACTTATAAGCTACATCAATGTTTGAAACACAGAAATGAGGAGTCTTTCGAATGTCTGTTATTTAAATTAAAGTTATGTAGTAAATTAGGCATTATAAGAACACTTACAAACCTAATTAGTGTGAAAAGATAAGCTCTTGGTTTATAATTGGCATTCAGTAAGATAACAAATGTGCGGCCACTTATAAATTAAGTTAGGGATAATGAAACAATAATTTGTTTATTAGTTTACCTATAGAAATGGTTTACGTGAAGTCACGAAATGTCAAAAATCTAAATTTCTACTCATTAGGATATCACAAAAATATCATTTTAACAGTTGAATTCATGAGTTGATCTAATCTGGAACACCATTGAAAATCTGATTGCACTGGACAGCCTTTTCGTCCTGATATGGTACTTCTCAGCAGTGAGCATCCCCAGTTCTGAACGCGGAACTCGAACTCGGTACCTTCGGTTTCGTGCGTGAACGTTTAACCTTTAGACTATTGATCCGACATCCAACTGTGTCAATGTCTAACTTCAATCGGCCCATGATCTTGTGCAACCCTTCATCCATTGTATCGGTTGGAGTTCCGAGTGTATGCGCACTGGTGAGGAGTCCCATACTAGGACGAAATAGTCGTCCAGTACATTAGGGTTTTCAATGGTGGTCTAGCTTACATTGACTCATGAATTAAACTATTAAAATTACTACAATTAACACAAATCTCCATTCTGATAAAAACCACATTATTTTATTTTTAGCTTTCTACCCAATATTCAGTTTATTTGAAACTATAAAATACAGCCTTGGTATTGATATCTACAACTTCGGAATATTGTACAGAAGTTACTTCAATATGCTTACAAAAATGCATGGTACATACAGAAATGTAGGTTATTTAATCAATTATAACAATAAAAATTCAAAGACATTATATCTTTAGTTCATATTGATACTTTGATCATATGTTTACTTATTTATTTATTGAAGCACATAAATATTGGTACAAAGGGGTACCAGATACATATGCGCCACACAAATCTCAAATCATATGTAGTTTTCTGGTATCAAGGGATCCAGTTAACCTTAAAATCTGACAAATTAAATGATAAAAATAGACGTCGAAATTAAAATATATACGCCTCAGGTGTGTCAGTTGCACTGTGTAGCATCAGTTTTGACTCACAATTTTGTAATTCTGAGACTTAATGGTAAGGAGGTTATATTTCCAACGCAGTACTTTTGCTTGTTGACGATTAGCTTTGATTTAAGCTTAAAATTGACCTTAGGATTTAGGAAATCGATTGTGTTCGAAGAAGCGTACGTAAATCAACTAGTCATGAAGTCATCCTTAGATTTTTATAATATAAACTTGCTAGTACCTAATGACAGACAACTAAAATCAGCTTTAAAATGACAGGATAAAGTTTGTTTGAACGCTAAATTTTGTTCACTATCCATTTCATCGGTTTCGTCATGCTTTGTTTCTTCCACTATTAAAGCTTGATAATTTGCTAACTTCTCACAAACTGGAGCCACTGACTCAGTTCTTGCGAATTTTAGACAAGAATGAAGAAATAAGGTGTTAAGTAATGAAATTCCTATTGAATTCTTATTATTTTATGCTGGTGATTAACTACTACTCATAAAAATTTACTCATTGAGACGTTGTACTAGATAAAAGTAGACAAAAATTCTACAATGTATTCTCCTTTAATACCTATTATGTTTATTCCAATATTAATCTCCTTTGTAAATGATTGGATGGTGGATAACAGTTGAAACAGACATACCATTAAACCCACTGCTTCTTCTGAACAGATGATCATTATAGCCTAATAAAACAATTTATTTCACAAATGGATAAGTTATTCTATCCAACTAATCATAATGCACAAAATTAGTGGGGAAATACACCATTACGTAGTTTTATTTCTGAAGTTTTGCTTACGATAGTGACTACCTTATAATGAAATGATAAATTAGATACATCACGATATTTTAATTCGTCCACATTATTCCCAACTCTGCCAGTAGCTCTTCTAGAGTCACTGCCGATCCCAAGCCCGGGTAAAGGAGGATGGTTGAGCATAGAGTCAGCAACACAACCCCGTAGAAAACAACCTTGCTAAAAATACGCTGATCAGAATAACCGATTGAAACCATATTACTTCTATTTCATTTGGATTGTCTATAAAGAAAATAATAGATTTAATACAACTGTTTTATACAACTTAACTCTTAGTCAATTCTTCGTTTTTTTCATGAATCAAAACAGTTTGTTAATAACAGAAATGCAGGCTTAAAATAAATTTAATTCATGTATACCTTTTACTACCATTAAAACAAACAATTTAACATTCACTTAGTATTGCTTGTTTGAATCTTCCCATTGATGCCCAGGACTGCAACTGGTCAGTTTCATATTGGCATATGTGCATACTGTGCGTTTTGCCTCGATATTGCCTTAATTCACAAGCATTATAAGCAAAGATGGATAGTGGCTAGCAGTGGAATCCAGGACGCGCGTTTCATCCTATTTGAGACTCGTCAGCTGGATGTACCTGCATCTCAGAGTTGATGTTCACTCTGAGACTCGAACTCTGTACCTTTCGCCTCAAACGCCATCGCGTTATCCACTCAGCTACTGAGTCCTGAATGATGCTTTGATTATCCTGAGTCCATGAGATTCCCATCCTACAAGTGCATTTCGTGCTTCTTTGGACAGCATTAGAGCAACTCCCTGAGTGTGTGGAGCATTTTCCCCTTCGTGACCGGAGTACAGAAGCATCTCTCCTGTACCTAGCCTTTGTTTTCCAGTTTGTGTCCAATGGGTTTCGCTGATTCCGAGTACTGCCAAGTTGTATCTCCTCATTTCCATTGCTATTTGGCTGGTCTTTCCTGTCTCCCACATTGTCCGGACGTTCCATGTACCTATAAAGAGTGTTGCTCTGGTTGTTAGAAGGTGCATCGGTTTCGTGACTTCCGAAGAATTTCGGCTTTCATCATGAGACGTCATAATTATTCCTTCAACTCCCAGGGCCGAGTGTAAATGGTTTGAATTATTTTTTTCTGGTTAGCGTTTTTTTAGCGAGTTAGCTTTTCTACGGGATGAGGTCGCTAACCCCATGCCCAACCCTCCTCCTTTACCCGGGCTTGGGACCAGCAGTACTCTAGAAGAGCTACAGGCTTCTCGGCTCTCTGAGCTA
>NC_031498.1:2432401-2484625 GCF_000237925.1 Schistosoma mansoni | reverse complement strand
GCCTCAAACGCCATCGCGTTATCCACTCAGCTACTGAGTCCTGAAGCGAAAGGTACTGGATTTGAGTCCCAGAGTGAAAATCAACTCTAAGATACAGATACATCCAGCTGACGAGTCCCAAACAAGAGGAAACACGCGTCATGGATTCTACTGCTAGCCACCATCCATCTTTGTAAACAATTTAACAGTTACAATATAGTAATTTACAACTCTATTTAACATTTACATTTAACCGTATTTAAGTGTTTAATATTTGTATTTGTCCATTATTGTAAAAAACAATCACAGTCTATCAAAGGAAATCACATAACATACTTGAATAATTTAAGAGTCAAGAAGTTCTAATTTATTTATTGTTTCTATGTATTCTGTATTAATGTGTGTTCTCTTATTTCTAGACTAAATGAATTTATGATTGAGAAAAAATATGTATGTTGTTGTATGGGAAATGAGAATTTTTATTGTCGGAAACATTTAGAGTGACTGTTTTTTTCTTGCACTTTTCACAAATAGGAACAGTGAAAGAAACAAACAATCAAACAAACAAAAGTTTTGTTCTTACTTTATCTTGTTGTTCATTTGTTAACTTTTATTGTTTTACTGGTCTCTGTATTAAGGCAAATTGTTAAATGAATTATACTGGGAGTGTTTGAATAAGGTTATACATTAAGTTACCATAGCAAAATTCAATATTATTGTGAATAATAGATTAATATTTGTTCCTCTGTGTAATGAGTAAGAAGTAGAGTATACATATATCAATTGTTAACGCAATTGTGTTAATCTCATTTACCACCAACTATGGATTTATCAAAGTTCACATGTTTTACTCAACAATCTCAGATAGTATCACCGTTCAGTTAGTTTTATATATCATCTTTAAGTAGATCTGAGAACCATTTGGAAATCAATAATCTCTTAGACGTCAATAAGTTGATACTCATTGAATAACTTAGATTTCGATAAACTTATTCAAAACAATACTGAATAACCCTAAAATAAATCAAATGTGATAGATTTTGATCTTTCATCTCATTTATTCTTTCTGTTAACTTTGTCTATCGTTTAATGTTCAGTATTAGACTACAGATGTTTCCTTAACGCGGAATCATATCTATTTGTTTAATATAGTAGAAATAATGTTTGTTACTGACAGCTTTATTTCTAACTGTTCAAACTATTAAAGACGTTTTGAGATTGTTGAATTTTTTTCATATTTACACTAGGAACTGATATCATTTAGATAACTTTTGAAACAAGAAAGAGTTAGACATCTGTATCATTTAACCATGGAACTGATAAATAGGGTGTGTCCAAGATCTTAACAATGATTGAAACCTAGACTTTTTATCTCTCTGTAATTGCCTAACCTGTAGACCATGTCTGATTTTAATCTTTGGGTGATATTACACACTCATCGCTCACAAACTGTGGTGATAATGAATAGTTATTAGAACTGAAAGATGAATATGTTTTTGAAGTCAAGTGTAATTATAAGACTATAATTCTTATATTACTATCGCCAAAATAAGGCATACACAAATGAATTAGAAAATACCAAAGTAGTGAACTCTCTCATTGAGTATGGTGTAGACGTATAACATTATGTATGTCACTTATATTTATCGTATTTTTATCACTGAGAAACAATAATTATGAATACACTACTGTACAACCTGATGATAGAATAGTTACAAATAACAATTGACATTAATATTCTGTGCCTTTTGAACACCTTTTGGGGATTTTCAGGTTTCATCAGCAGTTTTAAAGATAATATACTGTCACTCGTCCAGCAGTTCACAGGTAAGTTGGGTAAAGTAATTCGAATTAAAAAGGGCATTTTCTTTAAATATAATTAGGTTAATCTTTGTATTCTACACTTCGAGTATTTGATGAAAATATCGGTTATTTTAAACTACATTATTTGCCGGTTACTGTAGTAGTACATTAGATCCCCTTTTAAAATTAATATGTTCTGATAATATAAGCTTGATTGTTTGCAGTAATCTAACAAGTAATAAACTTCACTTTTGAGAACTTTTGAAATAAATAGATTTTTTTTCTAGTGACATATTTATGACATTATACGAAAAATAAAATTTTTATAGACTTTAAATACATACTACTGAAGAGGAATTACGTAAATTCTTCTAGACGTTTCAATTCACTTAATTCATACAATTAATAACGAAATATAGCAGCAGCCTCTGCATCAATAGGTCTCAACATACACAAAGGAAAAAGCATGATTCTCAAATACAACACGGAGAACACCAACCCAGTCACACTCGATGGCGAAACTCTGGGAGAGGTAGAAACATTCACATACCTAGGAAGCATAATTGATGAACAAGGAGGATCGGACGCAGATATAAAGGTGAGGATTGGCAAAGCGAGGGCAGCATTTCTACAATTGAAGAACATATGGAACACAAAACAACTGTCAACTAACTTCAATACGAACATCAAGACAGTTCTACTGAGACGTGGAGAACTACTACAACCATAGCCAAGAAGGTACAAGTATTTATAAACAGTTGTTTACTCAAAATACTCAATATTCACTGACCGGATACTATCAGCAACAACGTTTTATGGGAGAGGATAAACCAGGATCCAGATGAAGGGAACTTAGGAAAAGACGTTGGAAGTGGGTAGGACATACATTACGGAAATCCTAACTTGGAATCTCGAAGGGAAGCGGAAAAGCAGAAGACCAAAGAACACATTACGCCGGGAAATAGAAGCAGATATGAAAAGGATGAATAACAATTGGAAGGAAGTGGAAAGGATTGCCCAGGGCAGGGTTGGGTGTAGAATGCTGGTGTGCAGCCTCTGCTCCTCCATGAGGAAAAGCAGGCGTAAGTAAGTAAGTAATAATGAAATCAAATCTATGTAGCCTGCGAAAACTTAATGAATATTGTGTAATTTATTTGCACGTAAACTATATGGTTCTTTAGCTTACATTTACACATATTTTCACATCACTGTAGTATAAATATAAAAATTCTTAAAAACAAAAGTATACAAATTAGAGATTCTATTTATTTTACAATTCCCTTGGATACTGATATTTATTTACTTAGAAACTTTTTTTAGTTTATAGAGAGTTTACCATTTCACCGCATACAATCCATTATACATTAAATAAATCTTAAGAATTTCTATCAGAAAATAAATAATTTAAATAATTGTGGTAAAACCGACTGTATTTATTCAAAAGGGAAAAACTCTTTAAAAAACATTTTGTTTCTAAGTGAATTCCTAAAGTAATTTGTGTAATCGAATATTTTTGTATACAGATTATCCGAAATAACCATTTATTTCAAGAATGTTTTGATTATTACTTGGTAACTATTGATTACATAACTATGGAACAGAAAAAAACTACCAAAGACCAAGTTATGCATTTTTAAATCTATGATAATCAATGAATTTCATTAATGTTTTGATAAGTTTACAGGATATCAGTCATATCAGGATAGTATCATTTTATCATTATGCATGTCATTAACTACTTTTCAAAACGTAATGAGAACCAAACCGTTTTTCTTTTACAAAACAGACATTTACTATTTAAACTAAAGTTATTCAGTGTAAATTTATAGTTTTAATAAGGAATGCTTTCAAAAACAAAAAAGATATTCTTTGTGTGTTTTATTTGTACTTTTTAACTCGCACTTATTTACTAGAGAAGTTATTAAAATGAGGAAATTAGAAAAGAGAAGAGAAGGAAAGGATAAATTCATCAAACAATGACTTTCCCGAAGGAGGGTAAGTCTTGTTATATCAATATTTACACACATGACTCATTACAATAGTCAGTGTCGTCATGGAATATTGGTATGTCCTGGTTTGACTGATCTTAGATTTCTTCCAACCTACTACATCATAGATCATCGCGTGTCAACGTCGTTGGTGGATGGAAAACGTAATACATACATCAACCATTTCTATTGATAAAATTTCACAGGATAGCAATAAAAACTCTAATGATAGCTTCAATATCGTATATAGAAGTTCTAATTTCTTCTAGACTGCGTAACTCTGGAAGAAAAGTGTTAGGATATTCACAAGAATATCCCAAAAATTATCTCGAATGTAAAATAGTATGTTTTCAGACTCTTCACATAATTCGCATGTTATTTCCTATTGGCCATTATTTACAGTGTCCTAACTATGACTTTCATGTGTCGTTTCCCTATTGGTCAATTTTGAGTCGTCCTAATTATAACCTTCACGTGTCCTTCCTTTCCATTGGTTACTGATAATAGTCATCGTAACTGTATAAATATGCCTTGTCTGTAAACCATTTTTGTTCTGCTGCTGACCCCATAAACAATTCTCATTTAACGGCTGTGTTCTGATTTATTGGAGTTGGGGAACAGTATTGGGGTCGAACTAGGATATCTGAATTTGGTCAATCGGTAGAATTTCGCGTAGTCCTATCGCAATACGCTATATTTCGCATTATAACAATTTGGCGACGGAGATTTTGCAAACAAGTTGCTGACTAGCTATGGATCCAGTTAAATTAGAAGAATTGTTCAAGCAACAGCTGAAGCTGATGGAGATGCTTACTCAGACGCAGATCTCTTCTCGAGTCTCATGTACACCAACAATCCCTCAATCAGTCGACGGTATTACTAGTGGTATTTCAGAGTTTCTTTATGATCCTGATGCCAATATTACATTTGATACCTGGTTCAGACGTTATGAAGATCTTTTTAAAGTCGACCTTGCTGACAGAGATGATTCGTGGAAGGTGCGTCTTCTCCTTCGAAAACTTGGTCCATCAGAGCTTGATAAGTATTGCAACTACATTCTACCGCAGAACCCACGAGACCGTTCCTTCGATGCCACTGTTCAAACTCTCAGTCAACTTTTTGGTGACCATCATTCACTCTTCAATACGCGTTATCGCTGTTTAAAACTGGTCATGAACGAGTCCGATGACTTCTTAACCCATGTTGGCATTGTCAACCGTGAGTGCGAACGGTTCAAGCTCAAATCCCTTACCGACGACCAATTCAAATCCCTCGTATTCATATGTAGTCTTCAGTCACCCAAATTCTCCGACATCAGAACTCGATTGCTGAACCGCCTTGAACAAGACCCTACGCTGACACTTAATGCAATCGCCGACGAGTATCAACGCATTGTCAACCTGCAGCGTGACACCACTTTGGTCCAATCTGGGGGCCAGGGTGGTTGCGAAGTTCACGCTGTCCAACGTCAGAACAAATCTCCGAGATCAACAACCTGTGGTCCTACGAAAGCCAGTGCTCCTTCTTTCTCTAATCACTCCAGACCGGTTCACAAGAAGCCCCCCTCTCCATGTTGGCACTGTGGAGCCTGGCATTATGTGAAATTTTGTCCATTCAAACAGCAGGTGTGCGATCGCTGTCATAAAGTTGGTCACAAAAGCGGTTTTTGCCAATCTCATCGACCCAATAGTCGTCGAAATGCACAGACGCAACGTCGTCATACTAAAAAGCAGCTTCCCTCATCAGGAAGTTTAGCAGCAGTCTTCCACACCCATGCCGCCACGCGACGCAAATTTCTAACCCTCTCAATCAATGGTCAGCCAGTTCGATTGCAGTTGGACACTGCATCAGATATCACTATTCTGTCAAAAGAAACTTGGCGAACCTTGGGTCAACCTCCCATCAAACCATCTTCGCAGACAGCCGTTAGTGCATGTGGTGGTCATCTCCGCCTTCATGGTGAACTTAACTGCTGTATTTCGTTCAGAGGTACAACCTTCAAGGGTACGTGCTACATCACCAAATCCCCTCTCAATCTTCTGGGTTTAGATTGGTTCGAAGAACTTGGTCTTGCCAATCTACCTATCAGCACTATCTGTAATCAAGTAAAAACTCCTGCTACTACACAACAGCATGCTGCAGACCTCCAAAATCGATTCATCGAACTCCTCCAGCCTGGTTGGAGGCTACGAACAGTCCATAGTGCGATAGCCTGGTTGGAAGCTACGAACAATTCATAGTGCAATGACACCCAGGCGAGTAACCCGGCAGAATCCTCGGATGCAGAACACTAGAATTCCCTACAAAGTTGGTGCGAAAGTGTATGTTCGGGACTATAGACATGGGTATGATAGATGGATAGAGGGTGAAGTCGCAAAGAGACAGGGGAAGGTCATGTATGAGGTCAGAGTAAACCAAGAAATCTGGACCAGGCATCATAATCAACTACGGACAAGAGATGCCAAAGAAAAAATTGGAATTATTAACCGGGTTCCCCTCGACTTACTGCTAGATACTTTTCAACTTCCGCCGATGCCTACAACGGAGGCAACTGAGTCGTCTAACCAAGCAGAACATTCTTCAGGTTCTTCGTCGTTACCTCGAAGGAGGTCAAAGCGCAAACGAAGAAAACCAAAGAACTTTCAGGTAAACCCACGATTGCGTCGCTATTAATTTTCTCCAAGGGGAGGTGTTAGGATATTCACAAGAATATCCCAAAAATTATCTCGAATGTAAAATAGTATGTTTTCAGACTCTTCACATAATTCGCATGTTATTTCCTATTGGCCATTATTTACAGTGTCCTAACTATGACTTTCATGTGTCGTTTCCCTATTGGTCAATTTTGAGTCGTCCTAATTATAACCTTCACGTGTCCTTCCTTTCCATTGGTTACTGATAATAGTCATCGTAACTGTATAAATATGCCTTGTCTGTAAACCATTTTTGTTCTGCTGCTGACCCCATAAACAATTCTCATTTAACGGCTGTGTTCTGATTTATTGGAGTTGGGGAACAGTATTGGGGTCGAACTAGGATATCTGAATTTGGTCAATCGGTAGAATTTCGCGTAGTCCTATCGCAATACGCTATATTTCGCGTTATAACAAAAAGTTTCTTAAAAGATGGTTTATTAAAAGGGATAAATGAGAATTGATTTTTCTCTACGTTAAGTCAGTTAATTATAATGAATAATTATAGGAATCATAAAGTAGGTAGTCAACATTTAAATGGAAAATAACAATGAATTCGTTAATATAACAAAATTCTTTAAAACTCAGTAAAGTAACTTTAGACAGAGTGAATTAATAAAAATGAAAATGTGCTTAAAGTCAATGGATAAAATTATCTTTAAATCAACATATAAATTTTAAGATAGACTTCTTTCTAAATACTATATTCGGGAGTTCAACATCTCCAACATATTCATCTGTTGTAACATCTGAAGATATTCACTACTAGTTAGAAGTAAATGACATATGTACATAAAATATAACGTAACTGTATAAACTAATCTTATTATTAAAAATTTGGTCAGTTAAACAAAATATTTTTGCACAGGAAATATAGATATTCCTATGAAGTTATCGAACAAATTACTACTTTCATTTCAGTCTGACCGGAAAACAATATTCCATTACTTTTCATTTGTCAATGTTAATTGGATAATAATTTGTTTGATACATATTTAAAGCTATTTGTGTAACAGTTTATAATAAATGAAATATAAAAATTATGGAAATGTAGTAAAAATATTTCACTACAGCTGGATAATGGCTGGTAGTGGGATCTAGGAAGCAGGTTTCGACTGGATACACCTGAATCTTACTCTTGATGATGTAGTGCCTTAGCTTCATTAAGCAATCACCTTGATAACCTTTATTATTTAAATCTCAACGGTGTATGAATTCAGAAGGCAATAAGAAGCGGCGACTATAGTTTATTATTGGATAGCACAGATAACAAATTACAGGCAAATCGAGCGAATTTCAGCGGAGAGATTAACGTACGCGAGCAAGCAAATACAGAGGCCGATTTAGAGTCAAATCGAGGCGAAGCGAAGCTATGCAAAGTAATTATTAACATCCAAGCATATATATATATATATATATATATATATATATATATATATGGGAAAGAGAATCATAATTCATCGAGCCATATTTAAGCTACTAACACTTAGGCTAGAATGAGATATGTCCATAGGCTGTCACTTGTTTTCAAGATTACACTTTTATACAGACATGATAGTGATCATAATAATACAAAGAAATTGATACACTGTTACTGTTCGAATAACACTATCTGTCAAATAAGTTAATTAAAGGACTTGATTAAAATTAACCTTATACAAATTTAGTTGCAGGAGAATTGTTATATCCTTGTGTTATTGTGGAAATGTTATTGATGTGACTTAATAGACAATACAAACCAAAATAACTTATGTTTACATTACAGGAAAATAACTGAAGTGGTTTTTAATAATGAGTGCTTTCACGTGGCGTGAGTGTTGTTACGAGATCGAGGGAACGAAAAGTGAATGTCCAGCGCTTTAACCGGGTTGGTGGACATCAAGAGTTAACCTAGGGGAGTTGGAAAGCCCTGATTCCAAACCAATGCTGCACATGGTCTCCAGGATCCTAAGGGAACAAGTGGCGTATGAACCAATTATTGGTCACGGACTATCATGGGACTGCATCTCCTGACGTTGCTCCACTGCCTTATGGATCAGACCTCTAGGTCAAAGACTTCGGGTGTGGTTCCCTAAGTAAACCACCTGCTTTGGTCTGAGCATCCATACAGTATCACAGCTCACATACAAACCAAGTGACTCGTGTGGCGAATATATATCTAGTGAGCCTTTGTACCAATATTTATTTGTTCATATAAATGAATAAAAAATTCTAAACTTATTATGGACTCTATTCCCAGTTGAAATCACGAGTCGACCTAAGCTAGACCACCATTGAAAACCTGGAAGTCATGAATGGCTGTTTCGTCCTAGCACGAGACTCATCAGCAGTACGCGACCGCGTTCTTGAAGGGTGGACTCGAAGTCAGGACCTTCAGTCTTACAATACTTCCAAGTTTTCAATGGTGGTCCAGTTTAGATCGTTTCGTCGTTTAAACTGTGAATATACTTTGATCTCCATAAACCCCCATACTAGTAATTAAAGATGCATCAAATTCTCAGTCATCTTATGAATAAACAATACAGTTGTAAAATGTTTATCAAAAACATCATTACTCATAATGGACTAATTTGATTAGATTTTTTGTGTGTGACAAGTTTCATAGGTGTAAAAGGATTTGTTTACTACATTAAAATTATTGATTTTAGGTAATGATGATTCACTTTTATACATCTCTATCTTTCAGAATTTTAAAGGACATCTGATTCATTACGAAACTTCTCGATTGTAAACAGATAATAAGAAAACAAAATTAAAGATTCTCGAAATAATCGCTTGATTTTTCAGTCATTTATTTAGTCAATCAGTAGAAATTCGGTATGAAACTAGATTTTTTTTCTCAATAAAGTGAAAAAACCCATTAAAATTTAGTGGTTTTGGGGAGTTGATTGGTTTTCCAAGGCTTTTTCAATTTTGATATTATGAAAGAATTATTAACTTACCTCATTAATCAGAATACCAATATATTAACGATCAAAGTTTCTTTTTTGAATCCTTTTTCAGGTTCCCAAATAGTCTTAGAAACTACAAAATCATGCAGATGAAATCGTAAGACAACAATCCTGATCACTAAGATGTTATGCGTATATAAGCGTTGTCCATTTTCTCATTCCTACTTCGTCAGTTTATCATTTATTCAATGAGGGACTTATAAAATGATTGCTTTGTGAATTCACTATGAATAAAACGAAATGAACAGAAAAGCTGTTCATTGTACACTTCATTTAAAATGTATCCATTAAAAAGTGAGCATATGAAACAGTAAACACTGCCAGTTTTATACCTTGGAGGTAAAAAAATATTTCTCTAACTAATCCTTAAGTTTTCGAGAACTAAACAAGAATAAGCAAAGATGGATAGTGGCTAGTAGTGAAATTCAGGTGGTGCGTTCCATCCTATTTGAGACTCTTCAGCTGGATGTACCTACATCTCTGAGTTGATGTTCACTCTGTGACTCGAACTCAGTAATTTTCTCTTCGAACGCCATCACGTTATTCACTCAGCTACTGAGTCCTGACATCGAATCTGACATGAAGGTACATCCAGCAGACAAGTCTCAAATAGGACTAAACGCGCGTCCTGGATTACACTGTTAGCCACTATCCATCTTTGCTTATAATGCTTGTAAGTTAAGGCAATATCGAGGCAATATGCACAGTATGCACATATGGCCAATAAGAGAATGATCAATTGCAGTCCTAAACATCAATAGGAAGATTCAATCAAACAATACTAAGTGAATTCTACACAAGAATACTCTTATCATTCATATTATCCGATGAAAAATATATCATTCATCCTTAAATTTCACATATAAAACCTCCTAAGCAGTCTCTTCGATTCTAATGGTTTCGTCTCGTTACTATGCTTCTAATATTTTTCTCTACACTTTTTTTATTTATTAACTGAGTATATTTTCTCAACTATGTCAACATCATTATTTTAGTCAGTTTCTTATCAAATTTTTTTGACAGTTCATTATTATTATTTATCAGATCAATTTAGTGATATTTATTTATTATAATAAAACTATATTTGTCATATAGTCATTACATTATAAATGAATAACAAAAATCAACCGTCAATGGAATGTAATATTCCCAGAATATTGACTATATTCAACATAAAATGATATGTTTCATAGAACTCACTCTTTTTCTCTACATATAGTCACTGTATTCATACTTATTTTCAAAGAAAAATTAATTTTTTCTATATCATAGATCTCTGAGGAGTCCCACAATAAAACGAAACAGCCGTCCAGTGCTTCCAGGTTTTCCTTGATGGTCTAGCTTCAATTGACTCACGCTTTCAACTATGAAAATACTGAAATCTCCACAAAACCCCTTCTGATAACAAATTTTTACTAGAAAAAAAAAATAATAAAAAAATAATTTTTTTATAAGTTTTTTTTCTTCTTTTTCTGATTTGTTTAATAGATAAGTTTTTTTTAAAATAAAATTTTATGTGAATAAATTACTTTTAGTTATATTAAATATCAAGAAAGAAAATAACGATTATAGGTTTATGAAAAGAGAGAGAAAAAAAATTATCCTTATGACAGTTAAGATAAATGGTTTTTCTAAATTTTATTATTTTTTTAAATTTCATTTTGTTTGTCTGTTTTTTTGATGAAAAATAATCGTTTTTTTTTCAAAAAAAAATTTTCAACTCATTTATAATATGGATAAATATATAATGTATATATTGAATCTAATAATCAGTTATCTAGTTTCTAACTTAAGCCTTATATTCTAACTGGTAATAGCTTAGTGATAATACTACTTAGAATGGAGAAAGAGACTAAGATTATTCAAAAAAAGTAAACATAATTGAATGCCATCATGAGCAAAGATGAATAGTGGCTAGCAGTGGAATCCAGGACGCGCTTTTCGTCTTATTTGAGACTGGTCAGATGGAAGTATCTATCTTTGCTTATAATGCTTAAGAATTAAGGCCATATCGAGGCAATACGCACAATATGCACATATGCTAATAAGAGACTGATCAATTGCAGTTTTAAACATCAATGGGAAAATTCAAACAAACAATACTAAGTGAATTTATAATTGAATATTACTATATGTAAAAATTATATTTGAAATAATCTCAGCAATTAAAATTTAAATAATTCCAACGTTTCGTTCAGCCAACTGGTCTGGATTTCTTCAGGGAAATAATCAAAATCAAAGTCATCAAAGAAATGTATAGTGTTTTTTAACTATCATATCAAAATCTATACTACGTTAAACACTATGTATTTCTTTGACGATTTTATTTTGATTATTACCCTGAAGAAGTCCAGACAAGTTAAGTGGACGTTGGAATTATTCAAATTTCAAACATTGAGATTATTTCAGATATAATCTGTACATATAATGACTTCTCTATACTCGGCGCCCAATATTTGTCAAGCTATTCGTTCTAATTTTGACGAATATTCGTATAAACAATTGATTGTCAATATTACTCAAGATTTTTAGGTAATATATCATTGAAATTCCATAATGCCAGTATGAAACATTGAAGTATTTTAAGATAAACATTTATAATGAATAATGCGAAACAAAATATAGTCCAGTTAGACGAATTGTATGTGATTATAATATTAAGGATAATGATTTGTTATAAACAATTAGATCAAGATTCACTTTTAAAACATAAGTTTTCTAATTATAGATAAAATACTGTGAAACTTGTTCGTTGAATCAAATCTACAGGCGGTCAGTTGTCAGAGATGTGTAAAACGTGTGTTGTCTAGGAACAAAACTGTGAAAGAGGCTCGAAAGTAACATTTTTCGAACATGCAAAATGAAAAAATTTGTTAATCTGGTTTCAGCTATTTAATTGCAGAGAAGTTTCAAAGTTTATTTATTCATGTAAAAGCCTGCCCTACATAATTTTACCCAGACTCAAATTCTTAACATGCAGAGATGTGTTTTGTTGAATCACATGTAACTAAGCTATTGGAATGCCTTAAGATAAGAGAGTATGATTTTTACAGTCTAGTTATACATGAATGACTTGATAAAACGCGATGTATTTAAAGCCAGTAGTGAGGATTTTAGTTCGAGATTAAGTTTTCCCGTCTCTTTTTCATAAGTAAAACCTTATCATGTAGATTGGTCAAATTTGACAACACTTTTGGATGACTAACAAATATCGGTTAAAGCCCGAAGTTTATTTCTGAAATCCTAATATAATTATTAATAAACCAATCTGATTGTTTTCAGTTAGTATAAACCAAGTAAGTACTAAAATTCTGGATATGTTTTGAAATCCTTAGAATTTACGATTACTGAGGGTCCGATTGGATGACAGATCACTTCTTTAACCAACCAATTATAAAAAGATTTCCATGTACAGAAGCTTCTCGGAAGTGTTGAGAAGTTTTGACTGTGATAAAAAGGCTGTCCGCAGCTTTTTGGTTTTCAGCGTTACTCTAGTTAAGGCGAAAAATGAAAAAAATTACCTTAAATCCCGGAAATAATCATTCACTTATAAATACAAGGTAGTTAAGGATGCGAAGAATAAAATCATCTACTACCTATCAAATATGGAATAACTGAAAAATGAAGTGAATCACTGTAAACAATGCATATGTGTCAATGTTTTCTGAATAAATTAACGCTTTCGGTAAAAGAATAAAGATTAAAGGATGTCTCTATAACTGATCAGCTTTTGACTAGTCCAGAGTATGATTAATGTAGTTTGATTTGATATTATGGGATAAATTTTAGTTCATATTCATAAACTCACCTCTTAAGATATAATTGGCAGGCGACTAAATACTTCGACTGGTAATAGACGAATAGTTAGATAGTACTTCGACCCCCAAATAT
This sequence comes from Schistosoma mansoni, assembly GCF_000237925.1. Taxonomy (NCBI): domain Eukaryota; kingdom Metazoa; phylum Platyhelminthes; class Trematoda; order Strigeidida; family Schistosomatidae; genus Schistosoma; species Schistosoma mansoni. The sequence goes on along the minus strand of NC_031498.1, from coordinate 2,471,320 downwards.
AATGGAAGTAGTTAAGACAAAAATCGTCATGTAAATATTAGTTGATTGACATCTGTCTGAAGTATTTCTTAAACTTACAGCCTCATGTATAGTAAAATCATTGTAATGTTATCTATTAAAGCAATTCCTACCTGAAAACTTATTGACACAGATATTGAGTTTCTTAATTTAATCCAATGTTTCATGCTATCGTATTTAAACTATCAGTAAGTAACTAATATTTGATATCTACGCCCTTAACGCAATGAATAATCATAACTGAAATGATTGACATAACCTTAAGTCACATTTGAGTTTAACAATTGTTTCATTTTATTATTAGTTTGAATGACTATTTTAAATACTTGAAGAAACAGAATTCAATGCTGTGAATTTCAGGGAACTATAAAGTTTTGGTTTAACCAATCGTATAAATCAGAAGCATTAAAATTGTTGTTTGTAATCCATTACTACACTAAAAAGATAGGTAGAGATGTAATGGGTTAGTATTAGTTCTTTATATACTTAAGTCTGACAGGCTTAATCACTAACTCTCAGCTTTGAGAATGATTATCAGGTTTTGGAACTTGATGGAATAATTTTTCAGTCGGACGTTGACTATCATGACAGGCTTATAGCAACTGAAGAACTGCTGAAAGGAAAGAATATCTGTTATCAGTTTCGTCTTGATCTAGGGCTTTCTGATGGTAAACTCTGAACTATTCACGCGTTGATAAACCAGAGACCTCCAGATTTTCATGCAGAAAAATATTCTCTAGCTATTTGTTGCATTCAACATTTAATATTTGTCTCAGAGAAATCGAAATGTATCTGCAATGTACTATTATTTGATTATAACCTCGATAAGAAATATATATTGTCTTGTAATGAACAATAAATCTTAATATAATTAACTCAATATAAGTTTTCATCGATTGATAATTTTTAGTGTAAGGGAATATTCTAAAAATAAACTGGATTTATTTTGTCAAAGTTTTTAAATGGATGATGAATGGACGTTAACGAAACGTCAAACGCTGAAATTCACCTCATTAAATAGGAACCAGGATTAGAGTAAGAAAACTTGAGTCTCGGGTTTGAGAATGTTTATTTAATTATCCTTAAATAGGATGAAACATTCTATGGGATAATTTTTAGCTTTACGACAAATTTATCAGCGACAATTCGCAGACTCCTAAATATCCCAAACAGCAAAGAGCATAACGAATCCTTCAATATCAATCAATCAAATCTGACACGACTATACATTAGTCCAAGTTGTAAATTACAACCCCATTCAATGTACGAACATTCCATGTACCTAAATTGATGGTTGCTCTGATTGTCAGAACGAGCATCAACTTCAAGACTTTGGAAAGAACTCGACTATCATCATGAGACGTCATAACTCTTTTAAATAATGACCTAACTCCCAGGGTAGATTTTAATTGGTTGGATTATTTTTCCTGGTTAGCATTTTTTTAGCGAGTTAGTTTTCTACTGTATGGTATGGCTAACTCCATGCCCAACCCTCTTCTTTTATTGGGCCTTGGGACCGGCGTTGGCCTGAGATAGGACTTAGGTGGAGTTCCCATTCAATGTGGTTACTGTTATTTTCGTGACAACTAGATGGTTATTTACCCAAAGTATAAAGCTTACACGTTTCATTTATTTAATAAACTGTTTTATTTGTTTAAATCTAATCACTATTCGCGGTGGGATAAATTCAATTAATCATTTTCTCATAGTCTTAACAAAAGATTAAATTAATGATCTATGAGAATGCTTATTATTTGGTTTATTTTAAATGTTACAGTGGTTTACAATAATGATTCTCATATAAAATATATAATTATTTTTATTAATGGAAATATACGTGGGAACAACTTGTGAACAGTTAGATAAATAAATGAATCAACACTAATATGAATGTATGGGAATTGTGTATAATGTAGAGGCTTAGTCATTATCAAATCTCTTTATTTAAAAAATGAATGACTTTCATCACGTTTAACATGATTAAGGGTAATCATGCAAAGCAGATTAGAGTTTTTTTAATTATCTAAAGGGTGTTGAGTTTATCTTTTCTCCTTAAAAGTGAATGTGTTTTATAGTGCGTGGTCTGAATATACTGAAATAGAATGAGTTTGATTTCTCATTTTTTATGAATCCTAACTCATTCAACATTAATTTTTGATAAGCAAACAAACGCCTTGGTGATTCCTGTTAGTGAATGAACTACCTATGCATAAACCTTTACGAAAATGTTGAAATAACTAAATAAAACTATAGAAATAAATATATTCATAAGGGTTTTTTGTGGAGTTAAGTACTCTGGCACGAGACCGGTAGGTCCTGGGTTCGAATGTCACGAGGCAAGGTCAAGGATGCCCACTGCTGAGGAGTCCCGCAATAAGACGAAACGGTCGTTCAGTGCTTCCAGGTTTTCCTTGGTGGTCTAGCTTCAACTGACTCATGTTTTCAACTATAAAAATAAATATATTCACGTAGAGAAAGGAGTATATATATATATATATATATAGTATGAATGAATTTTATTTGCATTCTGTAGTAACAATCGATGGGGAAGTTTATGTCATGTAGTTTATTAACTGTTACATAAACATGTTCAATAAATTAATTAACCATCTTTTCAAAAACAAGTTTTTACATGATACAGAATTAGGAACTATGAATAAACAATGTCTTGTTGTAATGCAAGATGAAACATTTGTTTAATACAATGTTTCAGAGTTTTTCATTTATAATCTTTACGTTAAAAAACAACGACATTTGAATATGCTAGCATAGTAAATCAATAGATAGATAACAGGTATGTGAATAGTATAAGAAATGATTTTCTCAGTTAGAAAGGTTACTTAGAGCATATGAATATAGTTCTTACTGAATTATAATCCTAATAGTTGAGATCATGAGTCGATTGAAGCTAGACCACCATGGAAAACCTGGAAGCACTGGACGGCCGTTTCGTCCTATTATGGGACTCCTCAGCAGTGCGCATCCACGATCCCTCACTCTCGAGGTTCGAACCCAGGACCTAACAGTCTCACGAGCGAACGCTTAACCACTAGACCAATGTTCATGTCTAACTTCAAATGATCCACAGAATTGAGCAACCGTCCACCATTGTCTTCAGTGAGTTACTATCTCGCAACAGACGTGGTTGAACTCCACTGGTCACTGCTTATCACTAGAACTCCAGGAAATACCTCTTGAAGCCAGTCCAAAAATAGGACGAAACCGCCGTCCAGTGCTACCAGGCTCTCCATAGTGATCTAGCTTCAATTGACTAATAATCTCAACTATTAAAATTACTATAATATCCACAGAAACCCCTTCTGAATTATAATCATTGAAGAAACGTGACATCAGTCAATAAATATGTCTACAGGAACGAAATAAATTATATGTTTTTTGTGCCAAATGGTATAATGGGTTATAAAATCAAAAATCCTGTGATTTTTCATCTGTAATTTTAGTTTTCCTCATTACAACTAATTACTGAACAATAATATTTCTCCGTTTGCGATGGTATTTCATTTTTTTGTTTTTTTTAGGATGAATGATTAAATACCAGCTTCAATCGATTCATGATCTCAACTATTAAAATTTTATTTTTCACTAATCAACTACTAATTAACACAATGTTATAAATGCAATAATGTTTACTCTTATGGTATAAACACTTTCAACAAGTTTGACACAAAATACAGGGTATCCATTCATAAACTCCTAACTTAATACTAAACATTAGGTCGTTTCTTCATATTTGTGAAGATGTTGCCTGCAGTCAGCATTTTTGTTTTTAAATTTATCATCTTCCGGCATAAAAATTAATTCAAATTACCTAAGTGATATAAATATAAGACAGGAATAGATTTTTCACAAAGGCGACTTAACTCTTACACCTTTGCAAAACACTCATTGCATTATGACCACCTGTTTAAAAAGACATTTCACTGATTGAATATGAACATTAGAAACATTAACCAATCTGTTCAACATGGAATAAAACAACTTTAGATTATCAATATAAGAATCTTCATAAAATACTAAAATATTTTAAATTATCTAGTAAACATTGAGTGGTAGTTAACACTAATATCAGAATTATTTTGTAGTATCGGTTGATATGTTAAGCGCATATGCCTTATTCTAACTTCTGAACAGGTCAATTCACCTATCCATCATGGGTCATGTTCTTCACCTTGTTAATTGTTCACTTATTAACCCTGACCATTTTCACATGAGGGTAGGTCTGTATACACTAATTATTCTATTTATCACATGCCTGTCATTTATTCTTGTCTGACTTTAAATACTGATTAACGCTTGATTAAAGCGAGTTGGCTCACCCGCCATCTCCAATGCGTGTCATTTTCGTTTCGCTAGCTGATATTTACTCATGTGCTTATAACTTTCTGGCCTGCGTTATTTGTCAATAAAACTGTAGCTGCCGCTTCTCTTTTCCTTCTGATTTTATGCACCGTTAAGATTTGTATTATAACGGTTATCGAGGTGAACGATTAACGAAGCACAGCACTACAATTTTAGTTACAAATTCTCAATCGGAACATAATTGATACTCTGATTACCAAAAAATCATTACTTGTATTATGAATTAGTGCTGTAATCAAGACTTCATATATATAACACCTAAACCGATGAATAAATGAATGAATTAAAAAAAACACTTATGTAAATGGAAAAGGAAACATCAGTGAAAACAGGAAAATAATCTATTTAATAAAACAACTATTTCCTAGATAATAGAAAAAAACTTTTTTAAATTGTTTGAAAAATATCTATCTAACAAAGGTTTGTAAATAAAAATTATTTTAAAAGATTTCTCTGTGAATTCGCATATATTTGATGTTTGCTATACACGATTACGTATATAAGTAGTATGTAACATCAATCAGAAGTAAAATATCTGGAAACAGAAGGACGAAAACATATTAAACTGAAGAGAAAAGAAAAAGAAAACTAGAAGCAATCAAAATAATAACAGGAATGAAGGGATAATGAAGCTTGTAAGAGACAATTCGAAGATGTGCAAATGATGTATTCCATGTGTAATTTTCACATTTTACTAAATCACTGTGTGATTGTACACTAAACAGTATATCGATTCTCCCCCATCTGAGTTCTCGTTCACTACGGATATATGTTTCAAAAAAGGGAAAAACATGAAAAAACTCCATTAAGATAAATTTTTTTTTACTTATTTTTATTTTATAAGTAGTGAATTATAAACATTCTTCATTTGTTTGAGTTTAACTCGACTTTGATCTGTGTGAAAAAAAGGTAGATATTTTTTGAACTGACTGAGTTGATCAAATCAAAGTAATATTATAAGATCTGATTGGAATATTTATGAATTTGTTGATTGTTTGATAGAACCTTATACGTGCAGATTAGCAGATCATTAAAAGAGCAAATTTCGTAAAATTTTATGTTTTAACTAGCAGTTTAAACGATAATTGGACTCAAATAATGAAAGTTAAACTGGTATTACTGTATACTTTAACTTACAGCTTTATAGACTGGTTAGGTAACGAGAGACTATTCATTATTTGTTTATCACTGCTAATTTGTAGATATGAAGAATAACGAGTTTATTTCTTTCTCAGTTGGGCTTCAGCGAATTCATGCTACTAGACAGATATACATAATCCTGAGACTGATATTTATAAATTAATAGGTGGTAAATTGTGCTCAAATAAGAAAGTCCTAATAAGTTATGGTAATTAATGAAGTTTAGATTTCGTATTGTGATCCGGTTCTTCATATAAAACTCACATCATTGTTGTTTAACTACTAGGATTATTCCTATGAGATTCTATGATGCATTCTAAACCTTACAATATCAACTTCTATTTTCCATTATCATATTGCCCTAATCTCACACTTGTATCATTTCGAATTGTTGTCGACTGCTTTCATTACTAAATATATGTGCATGTTATGTGTTAACTGAGTCTTCAGAGCACTTTTTACCTGTTACTATAGCGAAAAATTAAATTGCATGGTATCATATTATTAGGTGTTATTCAATCATAATAACGCAAAATATTAAACAGACAGTAATCAACTGTAAAACATTTGCAACATATGTGTGTTTTCGATTGCCCAAAACGTAAAGTCATGATAAATTTCACGTCAACTTCGTTAGGTGACTGAAATTCTTGTCCTGTCATGGTGTTCATACACTGTTATATCAAATAACTCACTGTCTTTCAACATTTCACCCAAGAAATTAAGATCAAGTTATTATGATCAGTAGAATGGATACTTGAAATAAAATTAAATTATCTGTATAGCCATCAAAATCAACTTGAAGTAAATATCATCAAAATATATGGTCTCAAGTTCATTACTACCTGGCTTCACATTGTCGAATTAAGAAGGAAATAAGTAATGAAAGTTGTTAATCATTTTGTTTGTCTTCTGCTTGCCAATCGAAATTGTATTCCCGCCGCAAAAATTTTCGATCATATTTATTGCAATGAAAGTTAATCAGAAGATTTTTCCTCAATCGATAAGAAAATAAGCGATCAAACTTCTGAACAGTTGTCCCATTTTTAATGACTTAATAATTAACAATGTTTTTGCATTCCTGTATAAGTTGCTCTCACTGTTATATGGTTGTACGTTAACGTTCATATGTTAATGTGTAAATCGGTAGTAAATAAAATGACAAACATATATATACATCGAAAGAATACAAGTATTTATAAACGATTTTCTGTGTAAGAGACTTAATGTCCGTTGACCAGATACCATCAGCGGTAGCCTAATGTAGGAGAGAACAAACCAGCTTCCATCTGAGAAAGAAATTAGGAAAAGACGTTGGAAGTTGACAGTACTTGTAATCCTGAAGGGAAACGGAAAAGTGGAAGGCCGAAGAACACACTACGCCGTGAATTGAAAGTTAACATGAAAAGGATGAGTAACAACTGAAAAAAAATTGGAAAGGATTGCCCAAATCAGAGTTATATGGAGAATGCGTGTGGTCGGTCTATGCTCCTCTACGAGGTGTAACAGACGAAATTAAGTGAGTACCAGTCTTCACTTTCACAGGCATTATAATCAAAAGTTATGCGAACTAAAATATATTGATGAGTACTTGATGTATATTGACGAGCTCTATTCAATTATTTGTTCAACGACGATCCGTAGTGTCGTGATTTGGTCTGTGCACGAACGATCCTTACGTAGTAGAGCCAGGTTAACAAATAACTGTTTATAAATAGATAGTTTTAGAATTCACTCAATTGAAAATTAGTTTTCTTCACTGACTGGCATCAACCAAAGAAACGTTGAAATTCAAGAAGTTCTGAAGACCTTTTTTATCTTGATTTAGAATTCACAAACAACGCGCTCTCACTATACCACATGACAGAGGATCCACCAAGTCCTACGATATTTAGTATCATTATATTAAGAGATATAACTTATCTATAACTAAAAGACACTATTTTGTTTATTTCTCGCAACAGACATGACAAGCTCAGGAAACTGTAAGAAGCATTTTATTCAATCAGCAAGACTTATCAGTAGCGACGGGGAAAACTACAATGAGTATTTCTTTGGAGCAACTAGAAGCTTATATGGAACGTCAAGAAAAGCGGTTTGAACAGTCGCAAATCAGAATCATGGAAGCCCTGAAACAGAAAATGTCCCTATGGGTGAAGTTTTAATGTTATCAGTTTATTAAAACATACACAATTTTATAAAATTTCTGATGTCTCCTAAAAAGTCTGATCGAACTAACAGAACATTAAAGTGTGTACATCTCATCTACAGGTTTAATGTCCATCAAGTACCTTCTACAAATTACATAATATATTATAATAATCAATAATTATAAAAAATTATAGTAGGAAATAATAATTCATTATTAGATAAATTGTATTTCTCCCAGATTTCACCAACAACAACAAAAATTTAAATTGACGATTCACCCTTTTTAATTTTTGCTTATTTATTAAGAAAAAAGTAGATTCAGCATGAATAATAACATTAAAGAGAAAAGGGAATCAATTTTAATGTAATCATTTGATTGATATATGTGGTAGAATTATTTTAATTTAGAAAACAATGTGATTGTTACGTAATCGATCTTTTAAACAAATCAGTATACAATGCATATACTTATGTGCTTATTTGAAATCAGTTGAGATAATGTCTTCTTTGATCCGATGAAGATAAATAAACTTATTGTTTTTAAGCAGAGATGGATAGTGGCTAGCAGTGGAATCCAGGACACGCGTTTCGTCCTATTTGGGACTCGTCAGCTGGATGTACCTGCATCTCAGAGTTGATGTTCACTCTGGGACTCGAACCCAGTACCCTCGCTTCAAACGCCATCGCGTTATCCACTCAGCTACTGAGTCCTGATAGCCACTTGCTTGTGAGATGGGGTGAAGTTTAAATTCATTTTGTATAGTCTGTTTGAATCTTCCCATCGATGCGTTGGGACTGCAACTGGTCAGTCTCTAATTGGCATATGTGCATATATATATATATATGTATATATATATATATACGCATGTCCTGGATTCCGTTACTGGCCATCATCCATCTTTACTTATATCACCACACAGTTTACCCACTTGCCAATAACGACAGATATATGCCAGTGGGTTGAGATTTTCAAGCAATTTTCCCATAGATAAAAATGATAAAACTATTTAATGAGGAAAATTTCCTTTTTGACATTGCTACTTATAGAAGTAATACTATCATACTTATATTTAGTTATTATTTCATGTAGTCTATTCGAAAATAGAGTGGAGTTTGTGTCATAACTCATGAATAAGTATCGAATACAAGAAGCACGTCATATAGTAATTAATAAATAAAATTAAAAATTAATAAAAGTTGTTGATTAAGCATCGAAATTAAGACGGGATTAATATGGTGATATCACAATAGGTTGATAATATTGATTTTGGATCTAAAGTTAAGGCTTAGATCGATCAGTTGCTAAAACCACTACATACGATGAATTTCAAATATATCATCACTTTAAAAAGAAGATTTGTTTTGGCAACGCGACCAATTTTTAATAGCATCTTATTGTCTTTTGCCATCCAAAAATAGTAATTCGTATGTATAGAGGTAGATGTAACCTACTCCTTTTTGATGTGGGCTAAATAACAAATTTATTCTAGACAGATCTACTAACCAAACGCTAGGGTAATAAGATAATACAAAGTTCAGTAGATTAAAATAGTTATTTCGAAGGTGTCATAAGTTTGCTTTTCAGGATTTCTTTAGCAATCTCTCCTAAAAATTTAGTGTTCATTCAAATTCATTTCTTCTTGTATGACGGATATTTTAACGTTGCAATGTTGACTTCATTTTTCTACCCGTGGAGTCTAGCAGAATTTAGATTATATTGAAACATTGAACATAAACGTCTTTAAAAGGTGGTGGCTATAGGGACTGAGTAGCTATTCGAATTACGCGATGGCGTTTGAAGCAAATGGTACTTGGTTCGAGTCCCGAAGTGAAAATCAACTCTGGGATGTCGGTACATCTAGCTGACGAGTCCCAAACGGGACGGAGCAGGTTTCCTGGATTCCACTACTAGACGCCACCCATATTTGTTTATATCACCTCACAGTTTACCTATTTGCTTTATTTGTCAGCCAATAACGACAGACATATGATCAATGGAAAACCACTTTAATTACACTGTACTAGCATACTTAAAGCATAAGAAGATTTCTTCACCAGTATGTAGTAATCTATTTCTTTGTACTGTCATTATATGTGTACTTAATTATGTGTAAAGCCCCCATAATAAACACAAGTTGCATATTTAGATCTCCGATGAATCTTTTTAGTGCTGTTATCAGTGGTAACATGTGAATAACTCAGAGGTCATAAATTAACCACAATTCAGAACGTTTCTAAATATATTTATCTTAAGTGCTATTCATTTTCAATACAGTTCGTAAGAGAGTATGTTAGTGGAGCGGTAAATTGTTAAGATTACGTTTTTCCATTGAATTTACCAACAACTGAAAAACCAACGATCTACTATGTTAAACTAAGAATCGAGTTTTTATCGCTCATCTCTCATGTTGTAGATTAATGTCATAATTAAATAGTCAGCTTCTAAACGGTTAGATAACTTCTTTTACTAAAATAATCAGAATGGCAGTGCATCCCCTGCCACAATGAGATTTGAATAGAAATAAAGGAAAGACCTATTTCATTAGCTGCTTCATTTATTATTTCATCATGATGCATAGAATACAGTGTTTTTGTTTGGGTGGAGGGGAGGGGGGGAATGAATTTATTTACTTTAAGGTCAAACTACTGTGACTACCTCATCAAATAAGGAGGGAAAAGAAAATGATTTTTACATTAAAAAAAAAATATTTTTTATTATTTTTCATTAGAGAGTAGGTCAACGACAAAGTTTATTATTATTTTATTTTTGCTTTTTAAAATAAACAATTCTGTTTTTTCTTATTTTTTTTTAACTCAGGAAATGAGAGTCAATTTATATGTACATATATGTACAGATATAAGTCAACAAATAAGATTTATTTTGTTCAATTAAAGTCTATGAAAAGTTTGAAATTATTGAATTATCTTTCTTCTTTTTTTTATTTCAACTAGAGAAAATCTAATAATGTTGAAGTGGAATTTTGTTTTCTTTTTTCTTTTTTTTTATTATTTTATTTAATCAATAGTTAACTCTTCAGTTAGTGATAATGATTGGTTGGAATATTTAAACTATTTTTTAAATGTATCCTTTATGAGTTTATAAGTCAATCTACTGGTCATAGTTATGAATGCATATGAAATGAATATAAAGTTCTGACAAAGGCTACGGTTGATTCGATAACGAAACTGTAGTCTATTGCCTCCAGGTTTTCATTGAAATCATGAACTGATCTGGATTAGACCATCATTGAAGACCTAAAACCACTGAACGGCAGTTTCATCCTAATATGGGGTATTTCAGCAGTTTGCATTTGCAACCCTGAGCATGGGAATTGAACCCAGGGTCTTCATTTTTATAATCAAACACCTAACCTCTAGACAAGTGAGTCAGAGTTCAGTAATGTTAATGTCTGACTTCAACGAATCCACGATAATACGCAACTATCATCCATTGTCTTCGATGGGAAACTGCCTAACACAAGGCATAGTTTTGCTTCATATGCTTTCAGAGTTTGCAGATCCTCAATAAGTCTAAATTAAATTGGCTCATGATTTAATTTGAATGTCAAGTATTCTGACTTTCTAGTATGTACGTAATCTAATTGACTTTATTTGGGAAGTTCTTAACCGTAAAAAAATGTAATGAACAAAGTGTAACTTTCAGCAATAATCCAACTATTTACATGTCTTATTACTAACAATATAGCAGAATCAATTACTCATGTGGAAAACTAAGGGAAAAATATAACCTCATTTTATTGAGATTGAAGAGTATATATAATAGTTTTTAGATTAACCGTTTTAACATTGTTACAAAGTATTTGAATAGATGAGTTTAGATTTTAGTAATGTATATATATATATTGAGCGCCGAGCAGTGATTATGTCATGTACGTTAAACCCTTCTTAACTGCTGATTAAATTTTATCGACAGACTATGAATACATCTCAGCCCGACAGGACTTCAGTTATAGCCAGGTTAGTTTAACAGTAAACTTCTGACCATGAAGCAATATGACAAGGAATCGGCCTACCTCAAAGCATTAGTTTCCTCAGGATTATGGGCACACCATAGAACACATTGCGCCGAGAGATGGAGACAGACATGAGAAGAATGAACAAAAATTGGATAGAACTAGGAACGAAGGCCCAGGAAAGAGTGGGTTGGAGAATGCTGGTCGGCGGCCTATGCTCCATTGAGAGTAACAGGCGTAATTAAGTAAGCAAGTAATGGGTACACTTTACTGATGAGTGCCAAAAGCACAAAACTTACGTCAAACAGGATTTCCTAATGACTGCCTTCTAACACCACCTTACAATTCAAGTTTTGTCAGTCAGTTTCATTACATTACCTATATGCCGGATGAAAATCACCATATAACATTAGAAAAGAATACGGAATTTTTTCGCCAGTCTAAAAAAATAACAGAAGATCGATACAATCACGTGCATAACTCAATAAGAGGAAAAGCTAATTTATGTAAAATAGCCATCAAACCAGATTTTATAAATGATGACTAATTTAAGGAGATTGTTGTGACTGAAGAAAACACTGATATGATTTGTTTTAAAAAAGAAGGTGAAATTGGGGATGATTTATTTTCGAATCAGTAATAAATCCGCAAGTGATAAGTAACCGATCAGAGTCACTGATGGTAAACTATTTCTAAATATGCTAAAATATGCATGACTTAATTATCTGATCAGCAGTTAAATTTAAGTATATTGAACTTGGTAGTACTAGCTCTAAATTAGTTTCATATAATTTTGTAATATCAGTAGTTTTAACTGCTCTAGCTAATAAATAAAATTAAATTACTGACTTATATGCTTGCTCCTCCTTAACGGAGATAAATTGAGCTAGAAATTATTAACTTTTTTAATGTTAATTATACCTTAATAGTTGAGATCATGTGTCAATTGAAGATAGACCACCATGTAAAACCTGGATGCACTGGACGGCAGTTTCGTCCTAGCATGGGACTCAACAGTGAACATCGACGATCCCGCCTCGCGAGATTCGAACTCATGACCTGTTATGTCTCGTAGGTTGAACGCTTTATTCGGATCCTAGCTATTCGGATAACCCCAGGCTAGCACTACTCAGCGACTTGAAAGACCAGAGAGAAGACACGAGCATCAGAGAAGCACTTTACTACAAGGTTCAATTATGTACAGAAAAACAGGGGTTTTATAGTAATTAAAAGACCTTGAGATCCCATAGTAACAGTATGTTAACAGCCAATCAGGCCTTGTTATTTTAGTAGCATTTTAGTAGCATAGCTTCTAACTAATCGCTGATTGGTTGGGCTCTTTATGAGCCTCTCTGGAGGCTCTGATAGAGTTTATTGTAAGCCGACTTAACATGACCTATCAGTCTAGCGCGTGAACGCTTAACCTCTAAACCACTGGGCCGACTGTCACCCAACGGTGTTAATGTCTTACTTCAACCAATCCACGAAGTTGCCCTACCGTCTACCATTGTCATCAGTGAGTTACTATCTCACAATTGACCCGGTTGAACTCACTAGAACTCCAGTAACGATTTGGACATAACATTCTTAGTGAAAGTAACGGTTCTCAAGTACTTCAGTGGAACTGAAATATTTTTTATTAATATAAATAATTAGACACTTAACTACTATTAATTTACTTTATTATGTGCAACCATATATCATTAAAGAATAGAGAAATATACAAACAAACAAAAACAAATAAACTTAACATTACAAAAAGACATCCAGCTGACTAGTCGCAAATAGGATGACAAGAAGATCTTAGAGTCCATCGCTAGCCATTTTCCATTGGTTCTATATAAACCATGTATTACATTAAAGAATATAGTAATAATATCGTTTAATTAATCTATATAAAAATATATGTCGAAATATTAACGCTGCAGCGATGTTCCCCGTAAGAATTTATAGCGTTTATTATATTTAACAGTGTGAGTATAGAACTAATTATCATACTTACCTTCAAACATTAATTGTCTATACTATTAAAAGTAAGTGAATTCGTGTAAAATAGTTATTTTTAATTTAGAAAGGATTTAGTCATTATTCTATTCTTAGAACAACTCTCCAACCATACAGTTTTATCGAGTAACACAGATAGCTAAAGTAATCAGCATTACTACACTAAAATAGGTACTACTTTTAAAATTTTCCGAAATTAAATTTAACCCCCACTTCATATAAAAGCACTAAATTAAAACAAACATAGAAAATTATGAATTATTGAAAAAAACAGCTCACAGCTGATTAGGCATTGTTCATTTATTATTATGACGCCCCCCTCCCAGTCTCTAATTTTTCAATCCTTTTCTCCAAGACTAACTAAAAATATGAAATTGGTGAATAAAAATTGTCCCTTTGGTACTGTCAGAATTAGTCTGAGTACCATAACTAGTACTTCTACTATTACTACTGTCAATATTAAATTTGTCACAACTAATGGACACCTTGAGGTAAATTACTCAATAGAGCTCCATCTAAAAATGCACATACCGAAAGTGAAAACTAGAAACTACATAGATGAACAAGTTCCATCACAAAAACAACTAATTCAAAAACACTTTATTCAATACATATAAGTCTATTTGTTAATTAGTATCCTCAGTACACCTGTCCATTTATACAAACGGATTCTATAAATAAGAAAGTAAAACACTTGAGTTTTTGTAAAAGTTAGTTACCCTAGTAACGTGTCATGATGATAATCAATATTCATATTTTCTCATTAATGAATTATTTAGAGAAATATAACCACAAGATGTCTTTTCAAATATTCTGTGGAGTTTAAATATTGAACCTTTAGATAGTTCTTGAATTCTCTTACGAGCGAAAAATTAGAGAATATTGTTACTGGTAATAATATAATCTCTCGTTTGGTAACAGATATCGTACTGAGGTACTTTGTTAAAGTGTACAGGACTTTGTACAATTAATTTAACATTTACTTTTGTATTAAGGTGGAGAATAATTCCACTGGTGAATTTCTTCTCATTTAGAATTTTAGTCAGTGTAGAGATCAAAGTCTTTGTACCAGTTCAATTACTATTGCTTTTTTAAACTACTCATTGCATCATTATCATTTGTTTGTTTAAAATAAACTTTGCCCATTTATTTACGTTACTTTTCTTCGTTGGATAAGTCTCATAACAGAAATCGGAGAAATGTTAAATGATTCATACATTTTCGAATGCAACTGACCAATGCCATTCGTAGTAATTAAAAAAGCGAGGGATTATCGATGTATTGTACACTTCACGTATTGATAGGGTTTTGGAAAATATAAGAAAAATGATGGTAGGATTATGATTTATAAAAAGCCTTACAGCAGCACTGAAGTGATCTTGGGAAAATTCAGACGTTAACTTAATCAAAAAAAGATTGGAAACGAGTGTGAATAGTTGGAATAAGAGTTTAGAGTTAGAATTTAGGGTTGGGAATTAAATTTAGGGTTTTCATCACTGACTGGCATGAGCTGTAGTACTGAAACGTATTTTAGCTGTACCTTGACTGAGTTTCCAGGCTAAAACCCAAGAGCTTTCATTATAAATCTGAATAATACCAGGAGAAACGATATTTAGAAATTCATTTCAATGTATCATTGGACAGTTGCAAACGTCTGCCAAATCAAACAGTTACTGTTATTTATAGTCGTCAAATAATGATGCTACGAATTTAATAGGTCGCTATAAAAAATACACTACAGTCCTTATGTTTATTTGTCACAAATAGTTTCCAGCTTTTATGAACCTACTTTGGCATAAATGCTTAATAGGTAATGAGTTGTTAAAATCATGTTTTATTGATGTTATTTGAGTTGTAAATTAATAATGATGTACAAATCATTGTTGTTTATATCTAGAGGGTTTTTCACGGTCATATATCTCTTTCAAAGTATGTACTACATCATGTAGTTTCTTACAAGTTCGAACTTATCCACCATAAAAACATACCAATTTATGATAAACGTTGACGTCAAAGTGTAAATATCGTAACATTCAACGGTTTCACTTCATTTTTAACCGTACTAATATGTTGTGATATGTTTAACATCCACTGTTATAATTTTATTTTAACATAGGAAAACAAAATCTCAATACCAGTCAGTATAAATTTGATTTGTAAAATTAATGGTACCGCCTTATTCTCTAACTATTTCTCCTATTTATACGATCATTATCCCTGTTCCTGTCTGTTATGTTTATTGCTTTCCTTTGTTGTTTTTTTTAAAGAAGAAGTAACATTACGTGAAAATCAAAATGTCAGGTGATGGAAATATGTTTTGAATTCGGAGTAAAGAGAATGTATGTGGTTTCTGCGAATATATATAATTGAATATAGAAAAACAATATTTTTTTGACTAAATATTCCAGTAAATTAATCTGTTGCTTATTCTGATTAATTTCTGAATTGTTCAGTTGCTATCATCGGTGATTCTTTTGTCTAGATCTTAAATTATACATTCAACGTCAGGATAGAATAAATGAAAGTAAAATACGTATTCACGAAGACTCAAAAAAATGTTATGAATTTATGTATTATAGCCTAACCTAATTTTAATAATAATTACGCATATATAATAAATAAAAAGAAATCAACGCAAAGCAAGGAATACTAACCTAATATACCTACTTAATTCGTGAGAGTGGGGGTTTATTTTTATCAAAAGTACAAAATGTACTCAGTTGACTGATATTACAGTTTTCGGTAAGACATTGATAATATGTGAAATTTGATTCTTGATATTGTTAAAAGATATGACTTATTCACTTTGACATCTATACGTCATCAATTTAAGTACTATTTTAACAACATAGAAGGTATAATCATTATAATACTGAGTTGTTATACATCAAATGACTAGTTTTAATGAGGATATGTATTCATCACAACAACAAATATCAGGAGATTCTCTGATGATTAAACCCAAGTTAATCGATAAGTCGATACCTATAGTACTCTTCTTTCAAATTAAAGCGTTTTTCAAAAAGATCCACTGCTTTGAGAATGATTATATGAAATACAACTGATTTATGTTGAGTTGCATTAAATTTTGACGTTAATAAAGTTTATTGCTTGTACTAGAAACTCAAAGTTTCACCCAATCTATTCAGATTATCAAATATCCAAGACTGTGATTATATTAGCTTACATCACACTGTAGTAAGCAACAAAATCAATACTATTTTAATGAATTCACTTAGTATTATTTGTTTGTATTTTCCCATTGATGTTTGGAACTGCAACTGGCCAGTCTCTAATTGACATATGGGCATACTGTGCGTATTACCTCGATATAGCCTTAATTTACAAGCATTGAGAAGATTCAAACGAACAATACTAAGTGAATTAAAACTTCACCCCATCTGACAAGCAAACGGCTATCAGGACTCAGTAGCTGAGTGGATAACGCGATGGCGTTTAAAGCGAAAGGCAATGGGTTTGACTCCCAGAGTGAACATCAACTCTGAGATGCAGGTACATCCACCTAACGAGTCTTGAATGGGACGAAACGCGCGTCCTGGATTCCACTGCTAGCCACTATCCATCTTTGCTTATTTCAATGAATGTTTCTACTAAGGTTACAAGCCAAGGTTTTTTATCATAGCAAAGGACGTGTGGTAAAAAACTACTATATATATATATAATGCCCATGAAAAACAGTTCTATATTATACACTAAAAAAACATTTCAAAATATTACCGTAACTTTCACAGCCTACGACAATAATTCTGTCCGTATACAGATCAGGTTAATATGTCATTTTTTTCTGTTTCGAAAAATTCAATCACAGTACCGATTTTAACATTCAGATTCTTTACATTTGTGTTCACAAATAATAAGGTAGGGGTTAAGTGCATTCAGATAAGTAAATAACACCTAAACGGATACATTGATACACAAAAATTGTGATGTAAATCAATGATTATTTAAACAGGCATGTAAATCAAAGTCTTGTAAATTTATTTATATTTATCCCAACAATTTACTACAAAATATTTATATTTATAAAGAAAAACAAGCTGATCTCTTTTACATTTGAAAACTGTTATTAATATTTGTTGCCAAATTTTTTTATTTGTTTCACATAGTTTTTGTGTACTGTACTATGCTGATGTTAGTTTTTGAGCATAGACTAGTACTGATCAGAAGATGGTTGAGAAATAGGGCATACTAAATAGTAGTACATGTATATCATAGCCTGTATAGAACCAAAGGTACACAAAGAAATTATTTCAAGCCATTGGTTATCATTTTACTGATTACATTCATAGGATTAACTCTCCAGTAATTTTTTAACCTCTGTTTTATTAGGAGGGTGAATGATAAAAAATAAACGATAGTTCAAACTGTACCGTGGGAATTGTAGGCCAAGCCATATAATCAGGTATATTGGAATTAAATCTGAGAAAACTATTGGTTTCGATTCAAAAACACAAACAAAAAGAAAAATAGCCACCTGCTTGTGCAATGCAGTGAAGTTTAAATTCACGTGGGAGGATACGAGTAAACAACACCATGTGAATTCAAACTTCATCCCATTGCACAAGCAGGTGACTATTAGGACTCAGTAGCTAAGTTGATAACGCGATGGTGTTTGAAGCGAATGGTAATGGGTTCGAGTCCCAGAGTGAACATCAACTACCTGACGAGTCCGAAATAGGACGAAACGCGCATCCTGGATTCTACTGCTAGCCACTATCCATCTTTGCTTACAATGCTTGTGAATTTAGGCTATATCGAGGCAATACGCACAGTATGCAAATATGCCTATATGAGACTGACCAGTTGCAGTCCTAAACATCAATGGGAAGATTCAAACAAACAATACTAAGTTAATTTAAACTTCACCCCATTGCACAAGCAAGTGGCTATCAGGACTCAGTGGCCGAGTGGATAACGCGATGGCGTTTGAAGCGAAAGGTACTTTGTTCGAGTTCCAGAGTGAACATCAAGATACTTTTGAATGGCGGCTGAAATCAAAGAAAACGTTTGTTCGATATTTTAATCCTAAAAGTGACATTCGAACAGTATGTGTCATTAACAATGAAGAATGCATTTGCTCAATGAGCTAACGTAAAAATATGAAAAAACAAAATCATTTTGTTTTCAGTCACCTGGAAGATGCATATTATGGATTGGCAGATGCAAATGAAGTAAACTTAGTATCTCTTATTCCGAAACTGACTTATATTCAGAAATTTGTCTGAAATACTTTTTTCACCATCTTTTTTATAATAATCTAGTATATATATATATATATTCTCATCTTCCTATTTTTCGCTAACCACTCAAACGTAACCAAATTCTCTTATAACATTTGGAATTTACTAGCATACAACTGATTCATGGACTTCAAAACACAAACTGATATTAGGTAAACCACTATTGAAAACGTAAAAGTATTGGATAACCGTTTTGTCTCAGCACGAGACTCTTCAGCAGCGTGCATTAAGGGTTAAGAGTTCGAACCCGGAACAGAAGGTCTTCAATTCGATTTCCGGTTGTGAGTTCGTAGACGAGCACTGCTGAAAGAACCTATAATAAGATATAAGGTTTACAACGGTGGTTTACCCACGATCAGTTCATAACACAAAGTTGATGAAGGTTCTGTGATCTCCACAACACTACACAGATATTGTGATCTATTACCTATTTTCTAATAAATAACTATACCTTGTAAAACACTAAAAACATGATTATACTGGCTTAGCAAATGATATCAATGTAAAGAAGAATTTCCTGGTTGCACTGTCTTCAATGGCATACTGAGTTTCTATTATTACTTAACAACAGTATTTTTCTCTCGTAAGATGATGCTCAGGATTTGTAAAATACTTACGAAGCTATTAAGTCGAAATATCCTCGAAGACAAATGCGAGGTACTGAGTTATAAATCTTAAGGTGGATATTTATTATATTACTTGTCAGATGAAATACATAAGCAGTAGTTTATTATTAATTTTCAACGAAATCTGAGATAATATACATGAAGAATTGCAGTTTTCCAATCTCCTGGTAAATGGCTAGTCTGACTCAGTAAGTAAGTGGATTACGAGATGAAGTTTGAAGTGAAAGATACTCAGTTCGAGTCAACTTTCGAATATAGGAATATTCAACTAACTAGTTTGAATACAATTAAAAAAGGGTATTCCTGAATTCCACTACTAACCATCATTCATCTCTACTTATAAAATAGTGACAATTTCTATCATAATAAATCACTGCTTATTCTAATTTGCATAAAGTTGGGTAATCAGATAACACGTAATGTCCTGAAAAAATCGATCCTCCACTGACTGATTCATGTATTTGATAATGATTCATTTTCAAAACTGGATAAGAACAGAAACCATTAGCTGTCATTTTGGCTATTTTGTGATTTAGATGGGTTGTTTGTTTTCACTAGATTATGATCATTTTGTAACCTAATAGATACGTTATGCATGAGAGAAGTTTCATCTAAAGTTAAGTATAGCAAAATATTACGAATTCATTTTGTTTCACGATTTGTCATATACTGCTTACAATCGAAACATAATGGTATTGAACTGTAAGTTTTGTGTACATACTTTATATCATAATATGGGAAAAGTTCTCGTCATTGAAGATGCATCAAAAGAGTAATAAATATGGAAGAACTATAAGGGATGTGAATATTTACAGGTTGGATACGTGAATATTCTAGGCTAAAATTGAAGAGTATAGAAATAGAATTATTCCGAAATTTAATAATAATGTTATAGTTATTTAAACTTTGAAATAAAATTAAATTGACTGAATACAGAGCAGAATGGAAACAAAAGCTAACAACTAGTTTTGTGAATGAGGTCACCATTTTAAGGCAAGGTTGATATCTGAAACTTTTTGAATATATGAATTTGGTTGAAACATTTTTATGATAATTGCTTTAGGAAAGCGTGTTTAATTTGGCGTTCTTTGTTTAGTAATCACCGTAAAAGATTATGAAACACCAAAATTGCAGCCACTTTCAAGCAAGTGAACTTTATAAAAATTAGAATGGTTAGTAGTGGAATTCAGGAATACCCTTTTTAATTGTATTCAAACTGGTTAGTTGGACATTCCTGTATTCGAAAGTTGACTCGAACTGAGTATCTTTCACTTCAAACTTCATCTCGTAATCCACTTACTTACTGAGTCAGACTAGCCATTTGCCAGGAGATTGGAGAACTGAAATACTTTGTTCTTCCTCTAGTCAGATCTAAATATAGCCACATGTTCAAGAATAAACCGTGTCATCCATGAACTGTAATATTTAAATAAGTCAAGTGAAGATTAACTCTTATTGAATTAATTTCACAAACTAAATTTATCAGCTCAAATCCTACCTTTTCTCAGATTTTCATGATTCCAAACTGTATTGTATTAATAACCGAAATCAAATAATGAAGCCACGCAAACTATGAAATATCAGATAATTATTTCATCTTAGTTTACGATCGTTAAACACAGTAAATTCACATTTTTACATTGGATCAAACCCATAACCTCATAGTCTCACAACAAGCATTATTTATTTATCAATCATTCAGTCCAAACTAGAATGATTTAACTGTTCAGTACTTTTTATAAATTTTGATTAGTGCTTCTCAAGTTGATGTTAGCTTTTAAATCAGACAAGTCATCTTTAATGGTGGAAAAGATTTGTAGCTCAGGTGAATGATTTTGATGGAGTTTTGTACTCTGAGCTGGATGGTTTGGTCGTGAAGCTTTCATCATCTTTCTGAACGACATCATCAGCATAAATTAGGGTAGAATCTTTAGTTGTTTTACTTTGTATCTTCACTTCAATGCACAGAAAACACATGAATAAGGCATCCATGTTAGGGTGTTACTCATCAGATTATATATATATATATATATATATATATATATATATAACTATACTTCAGTTATCAACATTTGATTTATAGCATTTCTGTTTTGTTTCTAAAGACTATTAACATTTTCAAAATGGTTTGTAATTTACAGAAATTAATCAATTTTCGTTTGTTATTATACTGTTGCTATTTCCGTATACAACTCGATTCTAAATTGTAATTAGAAAAAAAACTGAGATTTTGAATGTATACATTGAATAGTCAAACCGTTGTTCGTTGTTTTGTCTACTCTTTGAAAAAACGTCGAAATTCGAACAACTTTTTAGATGAATTAGATGGAATTTATTCATTGAATTGTGACATTAATGTTTGAACGATTTGAATTTATTAGGAAACCTTGATGTGAAATATGTTATTTGACGAGTTTCATGTTAGGATTACTTATTTCACTTCCATAAATTTCTTTTGCTTATCAACAGTATGAAACAAACTTCGAACGAACAATTTATGAAAATATTCATCTTTTTTGTCAATCAATCTTCAAGTGATTTGTTATTTTTCGGATAGAGAAAACGAAGTTTTTTTCATCTTCAAAACATATAGCTGTTATCGATATGCGGTTGTGAAGATTGTTAAGTTTTTGATTGAGATCATGAATCGACGAATGTTAGACCACTATTGAAAACCTAGAAACACTGGATGACCGTTTCGTCCTAGTATGGGACACCTCAGAAGTGAGCATCCACGATCGCAGATGCGGAATTCGAATCCAGGACCTTCGGTCTTGCTCGTTAATACTCAACCTCTAAACCACTGGCCCGGAATCTAACAGCATTAATGTCTAACTTCAACCAATCCATGAAATTGTGTGAACAACTTCCATTATATGAGGTAGATACCTGTCTCCACCTGACAGAGATCGGACTCCACTGGTCACAGCTTCTCACTAAAACTCTCAGCCCCTTACGAAGCTAGTCACTAGTGAACACACGGTAGAAGGAGGTATCTACCCCACATTATGGAAGATGTTTGCTCAACCTCGTGGATCAGTTGATTTCAAACATTAACACCGTTGAATGTCGGCTCAGTGATATAATTTGTTTACCAGAACGAGGTCTTTCGTACATATTAACACTACTTCAATGTGGATATTTCATAGAAATATGCGCAATAGATTGTCCACAAGTACTTTCAAGGAGTAGCATAATCTCACCATGATATCCAAATTTCATTAAAACTAACTATAAATCACCATCGTCCTTACAGTTTAAAATACTGCAGTGAGTTATTGAATTAATATGAAGACAGTTGTTTATTCATCATAATCGCAGTTCAACATATGTACTTTAAATCCATATAGAATTACAAGTGTATACTGGTCGTTTATGCATTACTATATAAACAGTTTTAAAAAACTAATCAGTCACTTTCATGTCATCAAAATGTTAAAAAATTAATGTTGCAAATAAATGGCCATCGATTTGAATTATTTTTAAATTTTATTGACATCAAGTTTTTCACATTTCCTTTATAACACAATCAATCGTTATATGCAAGAATATAGGCACTTTTACCAGGATGTTACAGTATATATCAACCAGTGGTCTGAAGACTTGTACTGTTTGCGAAAACTTAAAAAACTCTGATTGGATGTCCACTGTGTTCAAAATTACGCTTACCTAAGACAGTTGTTCAGTGGATACTGTGTTTTCAATAATACTACAAAATGTTATGGGTTTCTACTAAAAAGTATTTTAACTATTCTATTTGATCTTGATGGTCATTTACATTATTAGCGTAAAACATATTTTATTCCGTCGAAATTTACATTAAACTCTTTGAATATACTGAAAACACAAGTTCATTTCCATGTTCCCCATAAACTGATTTATACACCATATAGATTTGGCATTCAAAATCATATATTTTCACAAAACACACAAAATTACAAATATATTTTTTGAATATTTATTAAAATTTAGTTAATATTTGAAAGAGAGAAAAAAATAGCAATACTCAAATAATGTCTCCACAGTTTACTTTTTTTTATATGTCTCAGTGGTTACTGATTGGTTTTGTCACAAACTATTCTAGTCACCAAAGTTACTCATTTGCACACATACACAACATATTATGTGAATGGTTCTAAAATCAATGCACTGTAAAAAGCATATGTATACTGATACTTTAAATGCATACACACACATGATATCAATAAGCTAACACACACACACACTCACATGCCCATATTCGAAAAGTACATCTAAGCAACATATGAAAGAGAAAAAAAAAGTAATATGAATTATCGTTGAAACTAATGTGTGCTATAATCTTTCTACACTTAAAACAAAAACAAAAAATAAGTGGAACAGAAATTAATTTCTATATCTACTAATTATAATTTCACATAACACTACTACTGATTACAATTTTTTTTTGCAAATCTTGCTACTAAAACACTATTATGTAATCATAGACGTTTAAACAAAGAGAAAAAATTATATGTCATTCAAAATATATTACGGAAAACGATACTTCACAGAATTATAGAAACCAAAAAAAGAGAAATCAGTTGCTTGAAAGCACAAACCTTTTTATTGTTCTAGAAAAAAATTTTTCAATCAAACAAACACACTTTTTTCACTTGAAATTAAAATAAAAATTAAAACAGGAAAAGAGAGAGAGAGAAAAAACAAAAAAATTAACGGAAACAACAACAAAATGAAATTAATGAAGCATAAAATAAAGATTTTATTGGGGGTTTTTCTTTGTACCTAAATTGTTTTCTTTTTTCAATTCATTTTAACGATCCAAATATATTGAATATATTGAACAATGAATGACGAACTCCTTCCCTTGTTCAACTGTCTTATGTTTTCAAGCAATCTAATTAAACTAGTTAGTTAAATCATATAAATACATACACAAGAATGTGTACATACTTTTTTAAACTCAAACATACATTAATCTATTTAAGAATGTTCATTCTTTTTTTGATTGAATAAAAGTTTAAATTCAAAGATTTACATCTTGAAACAAAAAAAAACAAAACAAAACATTAAAAAAAAGTGTTAAAGTGTTAACATTGTCATTTCTTCCGATTCATGAAAAACCGATTGTTTTCAAAATATATCTTTCGAGTTTAAAAAAAGAAAATTGGTTGAAAAGAAAGTCAACTAAACAATATGTCAAAAAAGAAATAAAATGATAGAAGTCGATTGTTTCTATGTTATCAAGTAATTACATATTCTAAAATATATATGTATATATTATCACTACACATGTACGTATATGTATACTGTCTTCTAATAGAAAAAAATGTTTTTTCAACAGTTTTTCACAACATTACTAAAATAAGTTTTCTGCAAAACATGTTAAAATGAGTACAGTTATATGTAAGGTCGAGGGTGGGGAGGATAGGAATTGGAAAATAACTCACCCAATTAAACATCAAAGGTGAATGAATAGATATTGAATGCTAATGGAAAATATTTGTATGGAAATAAACTGGACACTAGTAGGAAAATGAAAGGATATCACTGACAAAAAATATTCATAAAATCAAAAAAAAAACCAACAAATAGGATATTATTTCGTCGTAAAATGTATCAATTTTATATTCCTTATTTAGTCTGTTAACTATCTCAAGCATGATATATATACCATGAAACATACTAGCATACGGTAATCAAGATCACTCACGAACAAACACAAACATGCACAACCAACCACATTTATTCTTTGACCAAATTGATCAAATTTTATTCATTGTATCTATGATGCAATATGTTGAAATATTTTTTTTGTACTTGGTTATACTTTTTTTCTGAAAGAAAAAATATTTGTTTATTGTAACTCTGTGAACTGTTAGAAAAAAAAAGTTTTTTTTTGCACTTGAAAACGACAATAGCAACCATAACTTGTCAAGCTTCTTTTAATTTCACTTTGGTTTCTCACACATTTTCACAAATATTTATATTGATTGGTAAATATTTGGTATTAATGGACTTGCGGTCCAGTTGGAAGCCGGTTGAATCACTGGAATGATTGGATAAAGAGAGAGAGAAAGAAATGAAACGGATAAAGAAAATCTGTTGATAAATTTGAAAATCAAATTTTTATGGTTGAAGCTATAGGTCGAGCTTTCAATGTTCAATTATTATGTTATATTTAACAATTTCAATCATTTTTTGTTCAATAATTAATGGTATATTTCTAGCCAAACTAGGGAACTGTCCACTAAAATAGATTATTCAAAAATTCATTTTTTACTGTAGACATATGCATGACACATTCATCCTGTGTAAAGATAATATATCACAGCAAGACGTACTTAGGTAGTTTAACGAAGTGCATCCAGCCATTCTGTTTACATCGGAGGAAAAGAGTGATGACCGAATAGCTTTTTTGGACGTCCTCTTAACTAATAGAGCAGATGGATCGTTAAAAAGAAACATAAACAGAAAAAATACTTGGACTGGACAGTATACGCACTTCCTTAGCTTTGTACCTCTACAGTGCGAACGAAACCTGATCAAAACCCTTAGTTACCGAATACGCACTTTATGTTCGGCAGATATAGTTGAAGATGAGTTAAACACCTTGCATAATGCTCTAAGGGAGAACGGTTAACCTAGAAAGTCTATAATTAAATATATGATCATGAAAGTGAAAATAGGCGAAATTCAAACGGTCAAGAAGTCCTTGTTCATGCGCCTACAATTCAGAGGGATGCCAACCACAAGGCCAATTAATCAATAGCAATCTTAGCTATTGGATGACCTAATTAGACAATGTACTTACGACCTTTCGTGGTCAAATGTAATTGTCTCTCTTATCTTTATTCACAAATCTTTGTATTATTATTATTATTATTATTAATGGTTAAACATCATTATTAATCTCCCATATACATGATTCATTCAGTTCGCATTGATCCCTCATTATTAGGTCTTATTAATTTTTCACACAATTTAGTCTTCCATTAAACATTTGATCGAATTGTAATTGTACTATCATATCTCTCTCACCCTATCTGACCCATATGTATTCTGATTACAGATCTTAAATTTTCATTTAACATATATACAGATTCAAGTTAACATTCTATATGAGTCATATCAACATTAACAATTTTATTCTATAATGTTTGACAATCCTAAGTTTGCATACTGTAAACGATGTACTTTTCCCTTAACCTGGCCGATTTTTCGGATTATTAATTTGGATATATAATTGTAGAACCTGAAGGGAATTTATCGAAAAGAATATTCTTCGTTCAAATATTAGTCTTTTAATTAATAAACTGTTAAATCAATAATCTAACTTTGTAGTACTCAGTATTGTTAACAGTAACAGACTCAGAAAACTCTAAATACTTAAAATGAAATACTTAGTATGAATTAAACTTCAGTATTCAGCACTCAATGAACACAAAAGTGAGCAAAAATGTAGGATATATAGAATGCTAAATGTGTATTGAAAACATGACCACTAATCTCGGCCACTTTTGATTAAATGAAGTTGAACACAATTTAACTAATCCACAGATTCAAACTCTGTAAATCAACTAACTGTTGCCCTATAGGGTCGTTATGATTGGTAATTAGAAAGTACGATAATAAAACTATGTATTGCAACCTTGCTTAAGATGATTCTATTTTGTTGGAGTTTCATTTTGGAACTTCAATAAAATCATCTACCCAAGCTGTCTATCTTTTACCATCTCATAATGATTCTTCAATGAATATCATTCCATTTTGGAAATTAGTATTAATCGTTTAAAAATCCCAATCATATTAAAAGACTAATATTTGAACGAAGAATATTCTTTTCGATAAATTCTCTTCAGGTTCTACAATTATATATCCAAATTAATAATCCGAAAAATTGGCCAGGTTAAAGGCAAAGTACATAGTTTAATGCATGTAAATTTAGGATTGTCAAATCAAATAGTTAATGTTGATATGACTCATATAGAATGTTAACTTGAATCTGTATATATGTTAAATGAAAATTTAAGATCTGTGATCAGGATCAGAATAAATATGGGTCAGATAGGGTGAGGGAGATATGATAATGCAATTACAATTCGATCAAGTGGAAGACTAAATTGTGTGAAAAATTAGTGAGACGTAATAAGGAGGGATCAATGCGATGTGAATGAATCATGTATAGGGGGGATTAATAGTGATATTTACTCTATAATAATAATAATTATAATAATATTTATCTACAAAGATTTGTGGATCATGTTTAGGGGGGGATTAATAATGATATTTAACCAATAATAATAATAATAATAAAATACAAAGATTTGTGAATAAAGATAAGAGACAATTACATTTGACTACGAAAGGTCGTAAGTACATAGTCAAATTAGGTCATACAATAGCTAAGATGATTGTTCATTAATTGGCCTTGTGGTTGGCCAAGGGAGAAGTAGGGGTTGGAGATATTTCTTCTGTACACATAGCTCAGGTTTCTTCATTCTGATGGCTACTGCCTCCGCCGTTTGAAGGACTTTAAGCCTGACAAGCTTAGGCAAAAAATTACTGACCCTATAAATAATTGAAAAAGATTGGTTTATACTGGCACTATGACCAGTTTGTACTAAATGGGCCAAAATCGAGCTGTTTACTTTCCTCATCAGACCTTTGCTTAGCCACGCTGGGAGGTGTTCACGAGCACGAAAATGTAAATTCCTAGAACTTCGACCAATATAACTTGCTCCACAGGAGCAGTCGAACTGATAAATACAAAATGAAGTGTATTAGTTTAGTATTAGTTTATTTTGGAAAAAAAATGTGAGATAATTTTTCGTTCAAAGTTTTGTTCTTTTAAGTGATCAAATGGGAATAAAATTTACAGATTTTTTTAAAACAAGGTCAAGGACACTTTTGGGGTAATGCATCTTGTAATCACAGATTGTTGATAAAATATTTAACAGATAAACATGATGGAATATAAATTAACAATTGACAGAACTAATGACTAAATCGATCTTCAGATCAGTGACCATACATCTTAGTTTTTAATTTGCTTTTAAAAAAACTACAATTCAATGATTAAAGGTTTTGTGAAACGCAGTGTTGAACAAAACTATGCAGTCGTCTACACATATAATATTAACTTAAATTTCACTTTTAATAATATTTTGACTAACACAATTTTATCCTGAGGCATAAAATAATCTATTTTACAGAGTTTGTTGATTGATTATTAAGCCTTAATTATTCTTGTCGATTGACAGACGATACTTTAAAATGACAGGAAAGGTAAGTAATTTACATGAATATGCTTAGGAGTGAGATGTTCTCAAAAGTGAACGGTTCTACGTAAAGTAATAATTTTGTTGAGAATGACAATGACAGTTTCATATTTCCCGAGAAAAGCCTTGAGTACGAAACCTCAATAACAAACAAACATCGTTATGAAATAAATCATGTCTATTCATTACTTCCTTAGAAAACCTTAGAACAGGTAGTCACTTAGATTGCTCATGTGGGGCAGGTTACATTGCCCGCTCAAAGTGACCACTTTCCAAACGTATCTTAGAACACTATCCGGAATGGCTTTTAAAAGGAGAATGTAAAAAATTACTAGTTCTATACAGGAGCATTTAATCAACTGTGGACACATCGCTCCAAAGGAGTCTCGTTTTATAGTAATCCACACTGTTAAAAGAATTGGATCGAAGGGGATTCGAATCAATATTTTATACACTATTGAGGCATTGGCAATCCACGAACTCAAGCTCGAACTTTGCGTGCAAGAATGATTCGTCCAACCTCTCATCACTACTTGGCCCTAATTCCTTTTATTGGTATGTTTCGGTGTTTTCCCTTTCTCATTATTTTTATTTGATTATTATTGATTTTTTTAAATTAGCGTTTTGTAATTTTCAACTGTAATCAGTTATTATTATTACCTTTAAACAAGTTTTCTTGATTATTATTCAGTTATTATTATGATGACCTGTATGTTTGCCGTTTTTCTTCTTATCTGTCAATCGGACAATTATCTGACCCATAAATTATTTCCAGCCTCATATTCCTTCCTTATCCATTGATTATTGCGTAACCTCATCTGGTAATAAGAGTCTCGAATCAATTTATGATGCAATCATTTCTATTCTTCTATAGACATAGATTTTCCGTATAACTATAAATACGAGTGTACAGCTTAAGTAAATGATTTCATCGAAAAGGAAATTTTCTTCTTTGAATTCGCTTTATTCTATTAAATTGTTCTGGTATATCAATTGGTAAAGAGTCAAGAAAACTCACTTTGAATTCATTTTCGAACACAGTTAACTGATTATAGACACAGCTATGATAAAACACTTCCAATGGTCATACTCATTACGTTACAAGCTGTTATTTAAAGGTTTATTTACCTTGAGACGTTAACTTTGAACTATATTACCTGTGTTATATTTTCCATAAAAGATAAGATATAGAACTTTCATAAAATAAATCAAGTATCTGAACGTATTTGTATGGCTGAGTTATCATAATAAGGGATTGTACAAAAATATACAGGAAATCGAACATATTCATAGTAGATATAAGTCATGCTTTTGCTATACATGTCTTTTATATATATATTCAAACTTGCGATACAAGGTGGTAGTTAAAAGTAGTCGACAGGAAACCTTGAACCAAAGTTTCGTGCTAACTGGGACTCGTCAGAAAGGTGGTTCCCCAAGATTATGGATACACTTTGCCAATGAGTCCAGAATGGTACGGAATCTATGTCCAGAGTTCCTCACATACTACTTAAAACTGTCATTTTACATCACGACATAGTGCACCCTATTTCAAACTACATTGCAGTTTGATCAGTAGGATTCGACTGGCATTAACAATGACTTAACCTTCATAATATTAGTCACTGCTCAATGACCAATCAGTTGTAAATATTCTAACTTGTCTAACTTTCGTGATGACCATTGTGTAGCATAAATTACTAACCGTCGTATTCAAATCGTTTCTGCCCCAAACATTTTTACATCTTCCAGAGTTATGTAATGATCGACAATTTTGGTGGCAGTCACATTACTCAATTGTATTATGCAACATTATATTAACTTTTAAACCCGTTTATCAACAAATACCATCGTCTCAATTAAACGACTGTCGATCAATGATATGAATTATTTAGAATTATTTACAAGAAGCGTTAATCATTGGATTTATCTTAGTGATCTGAAATAACTAATTTATGGCGTAACTTGAAAGTCCTGTGCTCCATTTCTGTCAAATGGTCTATACTATATTACGTAACCGAGCACCTTTTTATTACTTCATATTTTTCGATGATAACTTAGTTGATATCAATCCATGACGAAAACTCTTCGTAGATAAGACGAAGATTGCGAACAATTAACAAAATTTCATGGAAATTAATAAATTCTTACCAAACTGTTTGATTTATGGTTCATATTATATTCAGATATTACATTCTGAAATCTTGTTTATAATTAGACTCGTTTAAAAAAATATCACAAACATCATATGAACACATTCTACTGAATACATTATACAGTAATCATGATATTGATTGAACTCATATGGCTATTTTATTGATTATCTGTCATGGTAACTATCTAGAAGAATAATTTAACTGTAATGTTTAATGAAAATGAGGTTTTGTGGAGATTTTAGTAATTTTTATATATAGGAGAAATCATGGGTCAATTGAAGCTACATCACTATGGAAAACCTGGAAGCACTGGACAGACGTTGTGGGACTCCTCAGCAGTATGCATCCACGATCCCGCCTCACGAGATTAGAACCCATCACCTATCGGTCTCGCGCGCGAGCACTTAACCACTAGACCACTGAGAAGCAGTAAACAGTGGGGTTTAGCCAGGTCTGTTGGGAGATAGGAACTCACTGACAACATTGGTGAATGGTTGCTCAATTTCGTGGATTGGTTGAAGTTAGACATTAACACCGTTGTATGCCGGCTCAGTCGTCTATCGATTAAGTTCTCGCGCGCGAGACTGATAGGTCCTGGGTTGGAATCTTGCGAAATGGGATCGTGGATGCACAGTGCTGTGGAGTCTCACAATAGGATGAAACGGCCGTCTAGTGCTTTCAGGTTTTCCATGGTGGTCTAGCTTCAATTGACTCATGGTTTCAACTATGTAATGTTAAATGTTTTCAATAGTTTATTGTACTTATAAATTATTCAAGTGTTTAAATAAATAAAAAAAATTTTCTTTCAATGACTCAGATAGATGATTGTAAAATTTTTCTCCTTTTATTTTATGATTTAACCTAGACATAAGAAATGGTCATAGATACAATAGAATCTCTTTTTTTCTTTTCTTTCTTTTTTGCTGATTCATTATTTCTATAATTAGATTTTGTCTATCAGTTAAAAATTTGATGTCTGATCGATTAATTATTGGTACACAGATATACATATATACGCACACACACACTTGCATATATGTACACCCCATAATTTTCGACCTTTCTATTTTTGTTTTGTCTAAATACATTCTGAATAGAAATAACATGGTTTATTATTATTCTCCACTTTTATGTATATGACATTAAAGGGATCAAATTGTATAAATGCCGAAATTTTACATTTTACCTTTTTACAAAAAAAACGAAACAAACAACTATAAATTTAAGATTAGAAATAAGCGTCAATGATTATATCTGAATAATATATCAATTTGAATAAAGGAAATATGACTCACTTGGACCAATCATTGAAGGTGTAACAGGTGTATGCATTAGGGCTTGTGATAATGAATAATTATCAATTGGTCTAGAGAAAGGCAATAAGGCAGTAACAGCTTGTGCTGCAGCTGCAGCTACAGCAGTTGGTCCAGTTACTAAATTATGTTGAACAGGATTTTGATTATGTAAAATTCCATTAGGTATTTTTTGTTGTGACATAAAATTGGTTAAGTGTACAGTTTGATTAGGAATTGGTAATAAACCTCGATTATTTTCATTAGTTGATGTTAAATTATTTTGTCCAATAGAATTACGTAATAAAAAGTTGGAATTCTGTAAAGAATTCGATGCCCAAGCTGCACGTAATGCCAACATTAATGAATCAGAATTATTTAAACGATTTGTTACATCCCATGAGGTTAGATCAGAAGCTGGTCCCAAAACACCAGGATTTGATCGTAATTGGTTTGAGTTAATGACATTATGGTTAGATAGTTGATTATCATTAGGTAATAAACAATCAGATTGTTTTCTTGTACGTGGATATCTTGCAGTTTCTTCATTTCCATTCATTAATGACGTTGATGTCGATGATTCTGGTGGTTCACTATTACGTTTTGACGACCTTGCTTTCGTAGTACTAGTCAAAGGCATAAAAAATAAAATAAAAACAAAGTACTTTAAAATTTGTTTACTGATTTCCTGAGTTTAATACTGTCTGTTCACGTTATACTTATAAATCAGTCTGAAAATATATCATGGTAGGAAACACTAGATAGTTATTTAACTTTATTACTGGACAGCACAGTGAAGTACTCTTATGAATCTGCAAATTTCATAGCTCACAGAGTATTATACTTTTCCAGACAACTGAATCAGAATATAACTGTTCAAAAGTTAACCTCAATCAGTTTATCATGGAATGCATTTTCAGAATTGATTAACACTTTAATTCTCCGTATATTTGATTCATTTAATCTGTATCCCATTTACTTATGTAAAGAAATATTATCTAAATGATTATGAAATTGAACAGTCAACTATGAAATACTTGTGGGAGATAAATATTAAGAAATGTACCATCTAAAACTTCACTCGACTGTTTTGGGGGGTTTTTTTCATTCGATTTACTTCATTATGAATGAAAAAAAAACTTCGGAAGATACATCGTCTTTATAGTATTTATCTTTTTGTAAAAGATAAATTCGTTCTAATATAACTATGTTCAGTGATCCATGTATAAATATGACATTTTGATTATCATTATCAATTATATTGCGGGTGTGTGTGTGCGCACGCTTAATTAGATAAAAACGCATCAGTAGTTTTGCGTGTGTTCTATGACACGTTTAAGTGAAGTTGTCATGGTTGATGTATGAAATATAATCCAAAGATTCTAATTATTATCTGAAATGATTTCGTTTTCTTTGTTCCATTTTTTACAATAATTTAGCTTTTGATATTGTATCCCATTTTACATTGAAAAATGAATGTATAGAATGATGATATGCTAAATCTAAGGAGTATGATAAACACTTATTTTCAATGTACGAAATCGATATCTCACTGATAAACGAAAAAAGGGAATGAAATGAAGTATAATTTTGATTGATACGAGTAAAATGTAATTTGTTAGTAGAATTCCATTCAATATATGATTCACGATGATGGCGATTTATGTTGAGAAATTATTTTTTTTAACCTCAGGTAGATACCTTTAATGGTGCTGTGTTCGTTGAGATTGATGGTTAATAGAAAGGCTTTCACCATCATTACCTACTTCAAAAGTAATAATGACTTATGCAGTACCAGAAGTAGTTAGTGCCGGAAATAGAACATTAAAAAAATTCCGGTTTAAGCATGAGATTCGTAAGCTTCGTTTTTATCAAACCACGCAATATAAATCTGTGAAATGCGGTTCAGTAATTGCAGGCTACATACTGGTCAATTCAAATAGTTCTGTACTTAAAAAAAACCGTAATATGTTTTATGCATTAATTTAGAAATAAGCTTTCTTATGTGTTTTAAAATTAACCAAAGTATTACGTCGTTTTTAAATTCTCTATAAATAACTGCTTACCTTGGTTGATCGTCTGATGGTTTTTGTCTATCAGCCAGTTTAACTTCTAATGGCCCTTTACCATTTTCTAATGTGATTTGTGCATTACGAATTCCATCGATTGCTCTTTGAGCGTCTTCAGACCGAACAAAACGTACAAATCCAGCACCTAATAATGTGAAATTAAAACAATCGGATCATAATTATACAAATATTATGAACAGTGTGTCATTGATAGCTAAGAATCAATGTGTTGTAGTACAAAGTCATGTGCAAATATATTTTTTCAAGGAAACGAGTAGAAATAAACCCAAGTGAAACTTGATGACATAAAATCGCCATAACCGGTTATGGTGTTGTAGTTTCCTTTTAGGTTCCAATAGTTTAAACTACATCAGTTGTACGAATTATCTGAAGAGTAGCTGCAAAATTGGTTTAATTCATAACCTAGTCATAAAACAAAAATGGTATTCATAAAAGAAAGAATATAACGTATTGTTGTTTAGTCACTTGGAACATTCGCTAAATGCTCTTTACATTTTGTCGATATGTGCATGTATGTAGGTTATTATTTACAACTATGGAAAATTTTATGCAAAGATGAATAGTGGCTAGCAGTGGAATCCAGGTTGCGCGTTTCGTCGAGGCAATACGCACAGTATGCAAATATGCCAATAACAGACTGACCAGTTGCAGTCCTAAACATCAATGGGAAGATTCAAACAAGTAATACTAAGTGAATTTATGGAAAATTTTGTTAAAAATTTGAGCTATATTTTAGGGTTATTAGTGTACATCACAATAAAGATAAAATATGAACATTGCCTGTAAAACTGATGTCTCATACTTTCATGATTAAATTAAATCTGAGAGGACTTTATCAATAATTGATGATAGTATTCATGTATCGTATAGTGAGTAAATTAATAATTATGTTTAATCGTAGTCTATACATACTCACAGATCATAAATCACTGAAATAACAAAAACATATCATTATTCAGAAAGGTTTATAGTCAGGACTGAATTTGAACAGTCTTTGTTTATACATAACTCTTTTCAAGGGACACTGCAATAAAGATTGAATTTACATTTAGGATACTGATTAGTAGTGTAGCTTAGGTCTCACATTTTATTCTCTTGAAGATTTGACAGTTGGATATACCTGTAACTCAGTGTGAACATCAGGACTGAAATGCAGGTACCTCCAGCTTACAAGTCCTTTTTCTGAAGAATCTCGGGATGTTGCTTCAGATACACATAAAATATGAATCATACTGAGATAAAAAACCTATCAGTACCTGTACAGAAATTGTTCGATCTCTTTGTCATTACAATAGCAGTTGCTATAGGTCCATAAGGTTGAAAGATCTGCTTCAAATCTTCAACATTAGATGCTGTCCACGATTCAGGAATATTGGTAATATAAACATTTTGTGGATCCTTTTCAGATTCCTAAGATGTATCGAAAAAAGCAGAAGGGAAAGGTGATCTTCGAACAAATATTAAAAAACGAATAAATTGTTACCAATATTTTTATTATTATTTCATGTTGTTACTTTTTCTTCGATTTTTAATTTTCCAGTAGCAAAAATGTTAAAACAGGAGTCTATGTGGATACTGTTGAATTTTCATAGATAACGTTACACAGTGATTTTAATCAGACAACTTTATGTCCTGAATTCAATCTCCGATTCGTTCATGGATGTGCACCGTAAGGAGTCACATATTCGAAAGAAGCATTTAATTAAGTCTTCTCAGTGTTTAATAATCGTTTGGCTGATATCATTACATGGTTTATTCCAGAAAATAAAAATTTTACTTACAAGGATATAAACATTAGAAAAAATTGTGGAAAAACTCAGGGGAACTGTTGATTAAGTGGGAGGTTTATAATATTATATATTTTTCAGAAATGGATTTCAGTCTATCTTATTTCAGAATGGAATTCTCTAGAGATATAAGGGATATATTAACTCCAGACCTGTCAACATTTTTGTCACATTACTGTTTGTTTTATTGAATGAAATGCTTTCATTATGTTAAACAAGAGATGATTGATGAAACATACTTTACGTTTGATAACTTGAAATCGTTAGTTCATTTTGTTAGATTCTAACTAGTCATCTATCTATCTTCATGTATTTGTATAAAATTGTAATTTAATGTTTTACTTAGGCGAATATCATTTCGGTTTGTCTATATATTTTGTCAGATACTGAGGATTTGATAGTAGTTCCCACCGATATCTTTATAGTATCTCAACATTTTCAGCTTTAGACAATTAGAAAAGGTATAGCCCAACGTTTATAAGAATGCCTTCGATGATAACTACATCATTTCAACTTGGCTGAATATCACCGATCTAGCTAGAATATTAGGAAACTACAAAAAGTCAAGAATTGAAAGTTAACTGATAAAAAAAGACATTAAATTTCATAATGTCCGTAATCTTGCTATTTAAAGAATATCAATGCTTTGAATGATATTCAAATGTATGGTTAACTTGAAAATTCTGAAACATGGATTATAAAGAGTAAAAATACCACTGGGTAAGCTAAAATAAACAATAGCATTTGTGCTAACCATTGTCACGATTTCATTTTATTATTATTTCTATCTTTCGAATACAATCCATTTATCATCAGGTTAATTTTGATGTATAAACATAAACAAATGCAAACTAAATATTTCAGATAAAAACCTCAAAGAAATTCTAGCATCTTTCCTTCTCTCTTAATCTGAAACTTGTAGACAGATCATTACATTTCGAATCATTTTATTTGTTGGATTTTAAATGTCTTTCTAAGGTACAACATCAATAATAGAAGTTTAAAAGATGAGAAGTGATTTATTCGAATCTCCGTATAGCTTAACAGTACATAGCGTTGACGTGTGATAAGTTTGTTCTATTTGAACCGATGTTTACAGATGACTTTTCACTTGTTAGTAATCATTTTCTCTTGATTCAGTTAATAAGATAATACTGCAAACTTTAGTTTACGTTAAGATCAGCCGTTTAATCTTATAAGTAAAAACAACTTTGGGAAGTATTAATATCTTACTAAGATCAAGATTTCATTTATGATTATGTACAGTTTATAGTATCCGTTTTATTATCATGAAAAAAGGGAAAAACAAATAAGATATTCTTCATAGATAAACAAAAAAACAATGATTACAATGAATTAAACAAATAAATGAGTGCACGAACAAGAAGAAAAGAGGGAAAACAGAAACATAAAAAAAACAACATTAGATTAATTGCAACAAATCAAATTATGTAAATGGGTACGAAGACATGTGACTGAAAAATTGATCAGATTGTTAATGATCTTTTCTTGTGAATATATCCATTCCCCCTTCCTTTTCTTTCCTGTCATATATATATATATATATATATATATATATATATATATATATATATATAGTTATACATCTTGTAATTCAACTTGGAAAATATTATATGAAATGTACAAGTCGACAGGGAAGTGAAGTAGCTACTAAATGAATAATCCCATAACTTAAGGAATCCCTGCTATACTATGGTTAAATACATGAGTATACATGAATTATTCTATTCATATCCCTAAATAATTTTTTTAATAGTAAATAGGCTGAAGTTGTTTCCTTTAAATAAGATAATCTGAATATAGATTTTATATAATTTATTCTGTGTGAATATACATCCACACACTTAAAAAATCAACCTTCTGTTTGTAAACATACAAGTTCAATTGTTCTAATTGTCAGTTATTCTTTTCCCTTTTGTTTTTAATATCCTACATTTTGGTTATTATGAGTCATTGAGTTTCTATTGGATTTTTACATTGTTTATTAAACCGGTAACTTATTCTAACCAGTTACAAATGAAAAATGATCAAACTAGAGTTCAGTCATATCGTCTATAGTTGAACTAACTTTGGAAAGTTTTGCTTCGGTTTTTTTTTCGATTGACTATTAATTTGGTTATATTAACTTTTCTAATCTTAGATCTTTATTATAGAATTACCTCACTACTTTTGAGCTTTAAAGACTATTTAGATCTTGAAGTTGTCGAATGTATTCAACATTATTATTTTCAATATGTAGCATGAAAGCAATTACCTAGTGGTAAATCTTTTTGGACACTTAAATTGGTTACATCCGGAGAACAATTGAAAATCAGATTAATAAATATCTGAAATCATTATTTCAATGAATCAAGTTTTATTTTGACAGTTTATTTTAAATTTAATGATAATGAAGAAACTATTGAATCAATAAGCAGAGATGGATAGTGGCTAGCAGTGGAATTTAGGATGCGCATTTCGTCCTATTTGGGACTCGTCAGCTGGATGTACCTGCATCTCAGAGTTGGTGTTCACTCTGGGACTCGAACCCAGTAACTTTCGCTTCAAACGCCATCGCGTTATCCACTCGGCCACTGAGTCCTAATAGCCACTTGCTTGTGAGATGGGGTGAAGTTTAAATTCATTTAGTATTGTTTGTTGGAATCTTCCCATCGATGTGTTAGGACTGCAACTGGTCAGTCTCTTATTGGCATATGCGCATACCATGCTTGTGAATTAAGGCTATATCGAGGCAATACGCACAGTATGCACATATGCCA
>NC_031498.1:2425371-2432201 GCF_000237925.1 Schistosoma mansoni | reverse complement strand
ATCATGAATCACTTGAAGTTAGACCACCATGGAAAACCTAGAATCTTTGGACGGCCGTTTCGTTCTAGTATTGAACTCTTCAGCAGTGCACATCCACGATCCCTCATGAGATTCGAAACCAGAACCCATCATTCTCGCGCGAACGCTTAACCACTATACCAATGAGGCGGCATCCGACGGTGTTAATGTTTAACTTCAACCAATCCAGGAGATTGAGCAACACATCCACCAATGTCTTCAGTGAGTTATTATCTCACAATGGACCTGGTTGAACTGCACTGGTTACTCCTTCTTACTAGAACTTCAGGAAATATCTCTTGGAGTCAGTCACTAGTGGGTATATGTTGATTATTATCAGAAGTGGTTTTGTGGATATTATAGTAATTTTAATAGTTGAGATCATGAAACACTTGGGTTCCGGGTATAAATCTCGCGAGGTGCGCACTGCTGAGGAGTCCCACAATAGGACGAAACGGCCGTCCAGTGATTCCAGAATTTTTATGGTGGTCTAACTTCAAGTGATTCATGATCTCAACTATCAAAAAACAAACATCGAATTCATTGAAAACTACAATTATTAATGAAGAACAATATTACCGAATGTTATTCCCTTCCTTAGACACAAGTTTATTTCTATTTTGTACGGTTAAAAAAAAGAATTTTTAGAAGTCCATAACTTTAAAAATCATCACATTTCATTTTAGTGTTTAGTTATTCAACACTCAAGTATACATACTTATCGTTTCAATATCATAATAAATATCATTAACTGTTTGGAAAATTTCTTTACCCCTCCCCCCTATAAACAAACATTTCGATCTCACTAGTTTAAAGTTCATTTATATAATAAACATCAACTAAGGTAAAATAGAAGAAATCAACTTACATATGCAAAATTTACATAGATTTCACGATTTCCTGATTTAATATGTAACAAGGCAGATTTAGCTGCTTCATTATTCACAAAGTCAATAAATCCATACACTGAAATATCAAAAAATAAATAAATTTAATCAAAGTTACAATTAAGGAAAAATAATTTAAATGAAGCTTTGATTTATGTTTTTTGTTTGGACTAATAAAACTGTTTTCATTGCTGTCACAATGATCTTTACTATTATTCTTAAAGTTTTATGATAAGATCCTGTAGTAAATATGATATATAACAGCTACAAGAATAGTTTTACTCTTTTACAAATTTAATATTTTATCCGAAGGGGGGGGGTTTGTCGAGATTTTAGTAATTCAATTGACTCATGATTTCAACTATAACATTACTGAACTCTCCACAAAACCCGCTTCGGATAATTATCATATGCTCACTAGTGACTGGCTCCAAGAGATGTTTCCTGGAGTTCTAGTAAGAAGCAGTGGCCAGTGGAGTTCAACCAGGTCTTTAGTGAGATAGTAACTAACTGAAGTTATTGGTGAACGGTTGCTCAATTTCGTGGATTGGTTGAAGTTAAATATTAACACCGTTGGATGCCAGTCATCCCAGTGGTCTAGTGGTTAATCTTTCGCGCGCGAAACTAATAGGTTTTGGGTTCGAATCTCGCGAGGTGGGATCGTGGATACGGACTGCTGAGGAGTTCAATACTAGGACGAAACGACCGTCCAGTATTTCCAGGTTTTCCGTGGTGGTCTAGCTTCAACTGACTCATGATATCAACTATAAAATTAAAATCTTCATGAGAATTTCTTTTGAAATGAAATGTTTAAAAGATTACCAGAAAGGTGAGGTTGGCATTTTTATTTAAGTAAGATTTTTGTTTACGGAAGGTATTCAATATCCATTGGCCGGATACCAGCAGCAACAGACTACTGTGTGAGAGGCTAAACTAGCTTCCAGCTGAGGAGAGAATTAGAAAAAGACTTTGGAAGTAGATAAGACATACATTTAGAAAATCATCAAACTACATCATGAAGCAAGCACTAAATTGAAATCCGGAAGGGAAGAAGAAAGAGAAAGACAGGGGAAGATATTGCTCCGAGAATTGGAAACAGACATCGAAAGGATGAATAGCAACTGGAAAGAACTGGAAAGTATAACACAGGACAGGGTTGGATGGAGAGTGGTGGTGGGTGGCCTATGCCCCTCCATGAGAGGTAATACGCGTGAGTAAGTAAGTATGAAGTTGAGGGCTATTTTCATGGATAAACAAACAAGTATTAACTCCAAATAATCATCATCGTATTAAAATAAATAGCGGAACAACATATAATAGTATACCTTATGAACCGTTGTAATAATTATTACTGTGTAATATGTCTTGAAATCTGATGAAAGTTCACCCTATTAATGTTTTATAGTTCATCAACTGATGATATTATTAGAATGATTAATAAAACTCTTGAGATTTTAAACCCACTATATTCTGTACATGTATACAAAAAAACTAGAATAATCATGGTATCCTCTCACGTGAAATTAATGCATAAATCTTCATTGTTTTAGCAATATAATTAAAAATATAAACTGTCAATATATTCCATTAGTAAGTTATCTATTTTAAGTATATACGGTGGTAAATGTTCATTGAGCTGGATTCCACTTTTTTTGTAATTAATAAATGAACGTAAGTTTCATCAGTCATTTTGAAGTCATTTGTCAGAATAGTAACAAATTATGACAAAGAAAACCAATTCTTTTAGACATGCATTCTAATAACACTGGTTTAGTTAAGTCCAGATTCATGGTTATAAATCCATCGAAATTTCTGTTGATATAATGTATCTGACAGAAACTTTTCAAAGTTCCTTCATAATATTTATATCACTGTTGACTCTGGAAAGATATATGGTAACAGAAGTTTCTACCTCTCAAATTTTTGAAGGCCACTTGAAAACATTTTGACGCTCCTGTTATTCATGTGACAGTAATTACACTTTTTATTATGTGATAGGAGGAAACAAAAATACTTTCAATAGCGGAGGAAAACTTTGACTTATTTTGGTTTGGTGAAATACTTTTTAAATATGTTTACGTTGTCACAATTTAACGATGAAGATGATTGTTTCATCTCAAAATTGTACAGTAATGTATGAATAAATGACTGTTCACTTTTTTGACTGTCGTTGTCTCCTCAGGGCGATATTGTATTTTTTTAATGTAAGAAGTTGATAAATTTAGTTTTGTTGTCTGCTATCACCAAGGTGTAGAAACAAATTATCAGTCAAGTATACCACTAAATATCAAGGGGCACTAAATAACTGGTTTGCATTAGGATGGAAATTCTCAGAGTTGGATAATCACGCGAGGTCGTGATTCGAAATACAACGAGTACTCTATTCAAAGTAAAACACATAATAACCGCAAAAACATATAAAAGTATAGAATAGTCATTACAGACTGGAATTTGAAAATGTCAGTATACTTGAAAGCTAGCCAAGTTCAACCACCAAAATCTATTAAATTATTCAAACTGATGTCGTATTACATCAGTTAAATTTGTCAACTACACAACGTTGTTTTTATCAAAAAAGACTTTCACCTAAAATGTTTCGATACTGTACGACAATAAAATGTTCTTAAATAATTTGGATTTTGACTCAATAACATCTTTCAAGTCATTAGTTTCATGGACTTCCTATGCTTAGTTAATGAAGCATATCAATTATTTGCTTAATTTTATATGAAGAGTTGATACCTTTAGTGTTAAATTTCTGAATTAGTTTTCAAAAAATTAAAAAAAACATGTAGAAACTAACTAGTACTATCTAAAGCTTAGATAAAATCATTATTCATATTATCTTACTTTCTCCTTCAGCTCCAGCAATCAGTTTCACTGATCGTATCAATTTTCGATCTGGTGCTAATGTATGTAATTCTTCTTCTGTAAATGTAGTCGGTAATCCACGAATATAAAGATTTGTTTTAGATGCATGCTATATATAAAAAGAAAACAAAAATTCCAAAATATTTATTTCTGTTTAAAAATATTACAATAGATATTAAATTTTCATAGTTGAAAGGGTGAGTCAATTGAAGCTAGACCACCATGGAAAACCTGGAAGCACTGGACTGCCGTTTCGTTCTATTGTGAGACTCCTCAGAAGTGCGCATCCACGACCTCGCCCCGCGAGATATTAA
Organism: Schistosoma mansoni; assembly: GCF_000237925.1. Taxonomy (NCBI): domain Eukaryota; kingdom Metazoa; phylum Platyhelminthes; class Trematoda; order Strigeidida; family Schistosomatidae; genus Schistosoma; species Schistosoma mansoni. The sequence continues at coordinate 2,428,111 of NC_031498.1, read as the reverse complement.
ATTGTAATATTAAAATTTGGCAAATAGAAATACTAGTGTACAAAATTTAGCATTGGTATCACTCAAATAGATTTGGTAAAGTATTTTTTCTTTTCATTGATGGTAATGTAACTTGAAACTTTGGAAATCTGATGATGTTCATGCAAACAATATTTTCTTCAAATGCTGAACTTTAGAATTCGACATACAACAAACTACTTGAAATTGTTTAATCTGATCAGGAAATTTTTTTACATTTGAACGGTTGAAAGCTCTTTTCTTCTCGTTGATGTCTGCCGCTATTGAGATTTGATTGAGAATAACTTAGTAAACAATTGTTTTTAGATGATACAAATGTGTTAAACTTTAAATCTCTGTTGGAATATCTATAAACATTGTATATAGTGTAAAATCGGAAATAAAATGACTAACTGAAACAATATGATAAAACAAATATATTCTTGAACATCGGTTTAAGTTGTAAACAACAGTTGGAGCCAATATATCATTCACTACTAATCATTACAACAGACATGACCTTGGAATTTAACACATCCGTAGGCATTTGTGTTTTCTTATTTATCTTGTAATAAAGTTATATAAGCTTTCTATGGATTAACCATTATCATCTATCCACTCAGTAGTCCTCTTAAAGTTTGTACCTGTCTGATGTGATAATCAATACATGTAGAATTCTGATACTTTAACTGATAGACTTTTCACTTAGACAATTCTCTGTTTGATTCATAAATTAGTAAATTCTTTTTAGAAAATATACAAGACTTTGAATGCAAGATAACGACTGTAATTTTCTTATAATCGTCACATAATGATCATGTTTTAACATTTACCCATATTGTTATTTGTTCATAAAATAATCGTTAGTGGTCGATATTGGAGTCACTGAGACGAAGAATACTTTGTATGAGGCCGGTTGTTAGGACTCATCCATACTACAATTGGCGTTTTTACTTGAATTTTTTTAAATTTCAAAATGTGTCCTGAATCATAGAACTAGTCGTTATCAAATACATGATAGATGTCAAATTATAGATACTTAAGTAAAGTATATTAAATTAACTTACTTTTTTCTGACGATTACCAGCTGTCTGATTATTCAATGTATTGCTATAATCATCTAAAAATGTGGACATTAAACCTTTTCCAGAATATTTTGAATGATTATTATTGGAATTAATTAATTTTCCAGAATTCATACTTGAACGTGTTGATTTAGCATTACCTAGTAAACTTGGCAGATCATTAGTAAAACGACGTAATTTAAATTGATCTGTAGAACGATTCATAAGTGAACAAATATTGGATTGATTATTCTTTTGCTTTGATGAACTATTACGATTAGCATTATCATCTGAACTAGATGTAGAATTGAAATTTTGATTAGAATAAATATTTGATATCAATGGTTGAATTAGTCCAACTGAAGGTAAAGGAAATGGACATGATGGATGTAAAAGTACACCTTGATTTGATGGCATCACTAAGGAATTAGTAGAAGAGTTTTGAAGTTGTTGAATTCCTGTTTGATTATCTAAAGTAATTTGACCAGGTACCCATTGATGAAATCCATTAAGAAATGAAGGTTGTATAGGCACTGAATAACCCGATATAAGATCACGACATTGATTATTATCAGCATGTTTAAGGATAGTACTATAATTTGAACCTGAATACAGTTGCTCTGGAACTTCATAATTAGAAACACAGCTTGTAGTACGAATGGTAGAAGAATTATTACAACAATTGGTACTGCTGCTATTCCCATTTACTTGTGGAGTAATAAATGATGATGGACTACTATATGCTGTCTCATTCGACACAGTTGTTGTACCAAGGCGACCAACAGTAGTAGGAAAAATTAGTGCATTACTTGGAAGTGCAAATAACTGCCCTTCATTGTTATAGAAATAAAAGAATGTAGTAGGAGCTGTTAAATATGAGTCTGGATTTGGAATGTAGTTAGTTGTTAGTCCTGCTGTTGTTGTCGTTGTTGCTGTCGACACTGCTTCTATTTTTACTGCTGACGAGACTGTTCCACTTCGGCCAGTATTCATAATATCTTCGTTAGACATTTGCAATGTATCAATTTGTATTGGATTAGTTATTATTGAAATTGGTTGTCCTAATGAATTGCTTATATTCATAAGCATCACTTCTGAATTAGATTCAGTTGATGTATACTTAACTGAACCTAATTTATCCGAATTACTATCTGAATTCAAATAGTCTGTGGTTGATTGAATTCTATTAGTTTTACTATTACTATTACAACTACTACTTCCTTTGTAAATGGACATACTAGAAACATTTACTGATTTAGACTGTACATCGTTAGTAGTTAAATCTTTAGCTGAACTTGGACGATTTTCAAAATTATCACTATTTATCGCATCCTCTGGTGTTAAAGAATTCAATTTTGTCATTGAACGAGATATAGGATTGGATATGATTTTGTTTACATTGTTAGTATGAATTTGACCATTAGATAGTTTACAATCACGTTTCGTATGATTAATTTCATCATCTAAAGAAATAAAGTACATCAAACAAATCAAATTATCCTAGTGAGAAAGAATATATAATCTAATTAAAATTTTTCATCATGTTAAATACTTTTAGATTGAAGAAAAACCACTGGAGTGGTCAGTATGTTCATATATCTTTTCTAAGCCTCGACAGAACAGTCGAAAAGTATATTGGAGTTCATGTAAAAAAAAAATATAAATAGTCAAATAGTACC